>NW_022702824.1:909953-1000742 GCF_011630105.1 Anneissia japonica | reverse complement strand
ATTAAAATTATATAAAAGATGGAAAAAAAAAAAAAAAAAAAAAATCCTTTCAAATAGACCTAGGCCTATCTTAGCGGAAAGAGTTTCACCAAAATATATAACGATTGCCCGGCGGAGATTATATATTGTTGTTTAGCTCTAACGCATACCCCACCCCCATGTACATTTGGGTTACGACGGGTGCATATTCAACCACTCCTCAAATTAACAAAAGGTTGATTTGTTTATAGGTAATATTGTTTTTCCATCAACCCCTTCCACCCTCACCCATTTTAAGATTCTTCGATACGCCACTGACGAACCGCAATGATCAGAACTAAACGCCACACTAGTGTGTCCACTGCTTGGGTATTTATCCAAGACCATGGGTATTTTCTGTCTCTTATACACATCTAGATGTGTTTTGATACACATAGCATATGTAAAAGTGACTAAAAACATACATTTATTTCCCTTACCCCCATCTTAATTAGCCCAAAATAGGATATTTTATGTCAAAATTTTAAAGTGCTATAAAAAAAATTGCCCAAACTCTAAGAATGGGGATTTTTTTTCTGAGACACTATATGATATACTGATTCAGAAAAACCAAAAATAAATTTTCCTTTACTTTTTTCCCGCTAATTTCCTACTGCACCCAGGCTATCATCTGCATACCGCAGACGAACATAAACATTGATAAAGCGTTAGCAACGTAGCCTAGTAACCAATATAGTACTACTATACTGAGATATGAGACAGCACAAAAGCTGTCCTATTAAATTTATGCATCCAAACATTGCAATTAGGGCCTATATTATCAGCTCAAAATAAAAATTAATAAAATTTGTTGTGACGTAATTTTGATTGACACAGTTTATGATTCATGATTCTACTTCACGTTGTATGACACTGCTCTAATTCCAGATTTGAGTGAAAATGTGAAATCTTCAATTCCAAGAGTTTCCATGCGCTCGGCTACCACACTACATGTTCTGTCACAAACTGTACGCTGACAATTAAAGTGTGACAATACAATCATGGCTAACTCTCAGAAAAACCTGTGCTATTCTCCCTATTGCCCTGGTTTTTGAGAGAAAAAAATAATTAAAAAAATATTTAAAAAACATAGGCCTATTAAAAGTTAGATGAATAGGGCCTACATTTTTTCAATAACGTAAAGACAAAATGCAACCCCTGTGCAATGTACACGGGGATGGTTCAAAATGAGCATGGAATAGGCTTAGGCCATAAATAGAATGATTAGCGCCAAAATCGGGTGATTTTCCTGGTTCTATTTTCAATGTGTTCCGAACTATAGCAAGAAAAAAAAAACGCGTTATGTTTTAAGGGTTTAGTACCCCACTCAGAACTATCAAAAAGCTTCGCAGATTGGTATTCTTATTAATAGCTCTGCTAACTTTGACATAGCAATTGCAGGATCCTGATGTCTGATTTGAGACTCAAAGGTACGTAGAAGAAGATCATTGTTGAATCGTCCAGGTAACTACAACAAAAACAAAAAAAAACTAAATTCAGGTTATTTAAGTTACTTTGCAATACGTTTATCGTCGATAACATTCGTAAAAAAATCTATGGAATTAACAGTTAGTAAACCAAAGAACAGTACTCATAAAAGTAGGCCTATTTCAATTGTCCTGCAAATAATTGAAGTCATTTTGTATACCTCCATGGTCATACAGAACTCTCTGTACCGCTAAGTCCTGTATTGTTCTGATCACTGTGTTTCGTCAATAGCCACCTTTTTAAGGCATACAGTATTAACGTACCTTACACGGACTTCAGTGCCGCCAAGTTCCGTCTCTGTTCATTGTGATTCGTTAATAGCATTTTTTACTTTACAGGGGTAATAAAAAATTAGTGTACAAAAAGACAGTGCTCGTAAAAATACATTTTTGTCCTGCATTCGTACTATGTAGGCTACATACGCGGAAAACATTTTGTATTTTTCAGAAATTATGTCGAGACGGTAGGTTTTTGTATTGTGTTCAATTACAATCGCCAAAGTTAACTAACGATTGAACTGATGACACGTCCACACAGAATTTCTTGTGACGATCCAATTTTGGGTTTAGACCGCTGGTGCAGACAGAGTACGGTAGGCCTGCAATTAAAATTATATATAAGATTGCAAAAAAGAAAAAAAAAAAAAATCCTTTCAAATAGACCTAGGCCTATCTTAGCGGAAAGAGTTTCACCAAAATATATAACGATTGCCCGGCGGAGATTATATATTGTTGTTTAGCTCTAACGCATACCCCACCCCCATGTACATTTGGGTTACGACGGGTGCATATTCAACCACTCCTCAAATTAACAAAAGGTTGATTTGTTTATAGGTAATATTGTTTTTCCATCAACCCCTTCCACCCTCACCCATTTTAAGATTCTTCGATACGCCACTGACGAACCGCAATGATCAGAACTAAACGCCACACTAGTGTGTCCACTGCTTGGGTATTTATCCAAGACCATGGGTATTTTGACTTGGTCTTGGGTTCTTGGGTATTCCGTTCAAATCCTTGGGTATTTTATTTTTACTAAGAAAATTAAATATTTTTGTCATAGAGGAAGAATTAAGAAGTAACAAAGTATATGTCAGTCCATTCAAGTAAGCAAAACTCAACTAAGTGCACATAACGTTGTTAATTGACTGTTAATTGCTATAAACATGGGTTCAGAATTGTTTATTTGTGATTTGCGTTGCCATTGATCTTACCTAATTAATGCATTACATAATAAAACTTGATCACTTATCTACTGACAACACTGGCCGACTGAGGGCGTATTTTTCTATCTGTATTATCACCTCATGAATATTAATTTTAATAATTAACACAAACAATTACAATAAAAAATGGTTTATAAATTGAACTAAAAGGGAAACTATACATGCGAAAAACACATTTTTTTTTCAAATTTAATGCATTTTCAGGAAGCTTGGGTAATTTTGGGCAATATTTGCTGAATCTTGGGTAATTTCGACCCAGTCATTGGGTATATCAAAAACTGTGAGTGGTCACGCTGCGCCACACAGAGACAGAACTTGGTAGCACAACTGAAACGTATTTTTATAATAAGCACTGTTCTTCTTCTTCTGTTTAGTATGTAGCTTTAAGTAGGCGATTACCCAAAGCCCAATTGACGTATTGCAAAATAACCTAAATTTAGTTGTATGTTTTAATTTCAATGGGCTTCTTCTATCATGGGTCATAAGCAGGCATCAGGGCGCTTAAAAATGTTAACATATCTATGATAAATATTTTACTACTGGGCTGCAATGGTAAATTTAGCAGAACCAGATCTGATTGGGGTAACCCCAACATCATAACGATGTTAGGACCACGGGAAACACCCTGTGATCGATATTTGGCGTTATTTACTCTATTATGGCCGGCCTATATAATTTTGCTCATTTTCAAACCACTCCGTGCACATTCCCCAGGGGTTGTATTTTTTTGTTTTTCCTCACTGGACAAATTAAATTACTTTTCGGGCCGGCCAAATTTCGACCGCTGGCCGCCTATTAAGAACAAGGGACCATGGTCCATGCAGGGACATATACCTTAGGCCTACTTGCAGGGTCGTATCCAGAGGGAAATTTGAGTAGGGGCCAGCGACGTTGAAGCACGGAGTGGGGGAGAAATGTTTGCATAGACACTGGTACATGGAATTTAATAGAAAATTAGCTGTTTTTGAGTAGGTCTATCTACGGTATCGTGCTCCCTTCTTTCTCCTTTCTTTTTTTTTTTCCTTTTCTCCTTTTTTTATTTATTTTTTCTTGGGCGGGAGGAGGGGGGGATGAGGATGATGCATGATTTAGCGGTAGGGGGTTCGTAAAATGTCCACAGCACCTCAGCCCCAACCATGGTGGTAAAATTTTGAGAATATGAACCTCTAGGTGCCTGGAAATTGCACTCTCATTCTTACTGGTAATTTACATCAAAAATATAATACAACAATTAGCCTATATTTTTAACATAGGGGGTGTGATCGCACCGTCTGCACCCCCGGCGTCCGCCCGGGCTAGCCCTGACGTGTCACTGGATCTGCCCCTGATCTGGAACAAAAACAAATGTTTGTCTTTTTATCTTCTCTCGTTATACCATAGCCTAGGCATATAAATCACATTTTAAATATTTTGTTAGGTACAGTATCATCATTATTCAAAAGTAGGCTACACCCTACAGATAAGCTCATTGCGGGGTGGGGGAAAACGTTATTTTGATTGCCATTCCTAATATCGTCGTCTGAAAGCACATATTGGACCATACTAAGCAACAAAAAAAATCTCTCTGTGAACTCTACCGGGGATGTTTTATTCCAGGCGAGGGTTGCCAAAGTACGAGTCAGCGAGTCATCCAGCGAGGCATGCAATTCATGCGAGCCATGAATGTAATTCTTGCGGGACGTGTACCAACAGTGCGAGTCATGCGAGGCACACAAAAGTCTACACTAAAAAGCACTTGTGCAATTTATAAAATAATTACAATAATTATAATAACTACTTTTAACATATTTGTTTGACTATGACTATGTAATAGACTATGTAATAATTCGTTTCACTCACACTGCCCATTCGCCCCATGCATGGACGGGGGATCTTATTTAATTTACACAAAATAAACATAACTAGCAAACACAATTAAAAAACATGACACCAAACACAATTAAAAGATCAAACGTCATAATTTAAAATGCATAAAAGACTAATAAAAATTAATGTTTGGGTTAACATTGAATTAATTATCAATGTTTTACCCTAGTGGAATTAAATGAACTGCTAATAGGGATTTGCAAGCCATACAAAAACACTTTTTAACATCAATGTGGACTACATTTACCAGTAAACACTGGCTCCTTAAAAACCACCTGAACAACAATGCCCCTGGGTGCTGGGTATATTATAATTATTGTATTATTATATAATTTTTTCTTAATTATCTGACTGTAAATGCCAAATAATATAAAAACATAGGTATGATTAGCAATCAAATTATTATTATTATTGGTTGTTATAATCAAATTATAACAATCAATGCATTCAGGGTGTGGTGAAATGATGGGAGAGGATGGTGGAGCTGTGTGTGGCAAATTTTTAGGGAGTCTGTACAGTAGTTCAGTGGTCAGAGCCGCCAAGAGAGGAAAGGAAACTGTAACAGGGGCAAGGGTGGGTGTGGGGGTCCCCAGTTACGAGCGCGACGCGTGAGAAAGATTGCGCCGAGTTCCAAACATTTTTTGAGGGGGGCCCTGTCATTCTGGAGGGACCCATTATTAGGGGAGCCATACCATTATTAAGGGCCCAAGATAGTAATTAATATTTTTGAAACAAATATGGAAAACAAAAAACTACCTGCAATTTCTATGGGCCCCTGGTAAGCTTCGGCCCCGGGAATCTTCCCCCGCCCACCCTCTCGGTGGCCGGTTGTGGTTATGGTAATCCTTAAACGTATAGAATAACTCATACTATTTTACTATTCTATTCATTTATTATTTATTTATTAATCTATCATGATAAGTCTAAGTCACTCAAGTCACTTTTTGATTGAAGGAAATGGTTTGAATTTAGTATTAGTCTACTCGATGAGAAGGTCATAATATGGACATCATAATTTATATTAAAATATTGTCACTGTCACTTTTACGGATCCAAAAGACATGCAAAGCGCTTTTCTGCTGCATCCATATTTTTTAAATATGATTAATGTTATAATGTATATATATTAATGTACTTCACCAGCGAAGGCAAAACCTGCATACCGTCAACGTCATCCTCCTGCAACATGAACATAAAGCCAATCTCAATGCTTCAATTATACCATTACTACCGCGGTGGAATATTCACCTAGAAATTTACTAAAGTAATTAACTTTTTGTGCAATAATAAATAAATAAATAAATAAATAAATACGGTACAATAGTACGTGTTAATAAAAATAATTACAGATACAAAAAAAAATATTTAAAATGTATGGCTCGCATGGCTGGCATGACTCGCTGGCTCGCACTTTGTCACGACCCATTCCAGGTCGTCAACCGAGGCTTCGTCGGCCCCTTGGTTCGGACTCCTCCTTCTGGCATGTCGGATCTTGTCGGCAAATTGTTGGCCCCACCGCTGATGCTGGACCAGGCCAGAACTGTTGCGAAGCCTCCGGAAGCTCCGGAGGGGTAGTGCCAGCAGGGGGAAGGGGGCCAGGGACCGAGCCTCCGACCCCGTCAGGGAGTAAACCCACTCGTCGGGGAGAAAAAAATGTATATGAATTTTCTACATAGGCCTATTAGTAGATTCCAAAATCGATTAAAAAGCCTTTGAAACCATTAATTGTCATTTTTGGGGATGCGCCCCCCCCCCTCCCCCTCCCTCTGGCTTGAACACTTTCGAGAAATTTGAGCGACGCCCGACCACGACCACTTTTTTTTCGTCGGGGACATCGGTCGGGCAAAAACTGGCTCCACCACTGACTGACAGCTCCAACATTTTAGAGATTTTAATTATTTTGGCCTACTGTATATCCCGGCGAGCTAGTCCCGCCCCGCGACTACCCTTGAGGAGTACGACCTGGAGAATTTCTTACAGCGCTCTTGATTGATAACTTGAGTATTACACACGAATTTATGCGCATGTGTTTGCCGAAAGTCAATCGGCAAAATGGCGACCTCCAAGTTAGGGAGGTCTTCGGCGTTGGAGTTAGTCAAGGATTCTTCAGCCATGAAAAGTGAAAATAGGGCCGAAAACAGAAGGAGTGTAACAAATGCAAATGCAGTTTTAGGATTATTAACATTTGTTATTCTTTTACTGGCCTGTTTAGCGGGGTTCAGCTCAAGACTATTTGCTGTGATTCGATTCGAAAGCATAATTCACGAGTTCGACCCGTGGTAAGCTGGCTCTGTGTAATGAATTTAGCAAAGTGAGACCAGGCCTCTATCGAAGGGGCTTATCATGCTAGGTTGAGCCTACCGGCGTTTTATAATTGTTGTTGAAAAGACATTGCATAGCTAGAGGTGACTAACCTGGCAATAACTAAGGAAGTGTAGGCCTAGCTTAGTGAGGCCTACACGCCTGCTACAGCATTTGCACCCACGGGTGGCGGGGTCGAGCGGTGGAGCAGCCTCCATCCAGGCCAGGCAGTGGCAGCATGTGGTGTTATGCCAAAAATGCTATGCCTGAGCCTGCCCTAGGCCTAGCTGAATTTGCAGTTTTGAAATGTGCACTGCTGCAAGGAACGTGCTTGTGCAGTTTGCAAACCATAACGTAAAACCTAAAGGAAATCTTTCACATTTTGCAAATGGTTTGTCTCCCCACCCCAATTTGTGTCAAAACAACTTGAATGGACAGGACTATCTATAACCCTAGAGTGAGGCCAGTGCATGGATTGATATGCCTACCTAGGCCTATATCCTCCGTGCAAAAATTTGGCCTAAATATCCGTCCATGCATTTCTGAAAATAAGGGCCGACTTGCCAAAAATTGGCTTTGACCTAATCTTAATATATTATAAACATGTATTATTATTTAATTTATGCAGTAATTTTGATTCTGTGCACTTATTTCCTAGCAATTTTCCGTGCAGATATAGCTAGAAAAATAGGTGCACAGAATCATAATTACATGCGCATATACATTGGTTATATATTTTAAGGGATAGGTCAAGGCTTAATTTTGGGAAAAACTATGCAGAAATACAGGTAGGTGCTTATTTTCCAAAATGCTAGGAATTGATGGATTTCTAGGCCTTATTTTATAGTCATAACCCAGACTGTAAAATTTCATTTCAAAATAAATTAAATGAAAGGAAATTTTACAGTCTGGGTTAACAGGGCAATAATAAATGTTTTTACCGAGCTTGTATGTTGGCAAAATTAATGAAATATTTTACTGCGGTATGTGATTGTGGTCATATATGAGGGAATACATTAGTACTTTATCTGAGATTGTTTTTGATTTGGTTTTATTTTCTTGAAATGCTAAATCCAAAACTGCGAAAAACAATTTAAATGTAGACTTTTTCTGGGATTTTCTTTTAAGACGAGAATCTTGTTAAACCTTGTTTTAGTGAACCTGCCACCCGCCAATAATGACGGTTCAAATAAAAAATAAAATTTTATTTTGGCCAGTCACAAAAAAATGGAAATTTCAGAAAAAAAGTTAAAGTTTTTCTTTCTTATCAACAGGCCTACCCCCCACCCACTGCCTTGAAATCTCCAAAAATAAGATACTGTAGTATGTTTACTTCTAATTTATATAAATTTGCAATTACCATCCCATTACTACACTGTTTACATTCATTCATGAATACAATTTTATTTGTATTTTCTCCTCCATCTGGATGTTTGCAGCAAAACTATTTGCTAAATAAGAAAACAAAAAATTTTACATTAATTTTTTTTTCGCCTTTGACGATCTTTAAAAAAATTAATGAAAACACGGTATAAAAAAAGTCTTGCCTAATGGGCAAAAATAGAAGGATGGAAAGACCCAGAGTGAGTAAGCAAATTATGATAATGAGAACAATCCATTATTAATACAATTTATACCTGTTCTCATTAATTTTAATGGGTTTTTTTTTTTAATGTATGTTTTACTATAGGTTTAACTATCGAGCTACACGTCACATGGTTAACAATGGTTTCTATAATTTCCTTAACTGGTTTGATGAGAGGGCATGGTATCCACTTGGTAGAATTGTTGGGGGAACGGTAAGAAATATATTATGTAATTTCTGAAAATACAGAAAGCTGCTGTAGGCCGAAAGGCTACCTTGTTTAAACTATAGTAAAAGCTGAGGTGTGTAACTACATACAGTATATGCAGCTTTTATTGATAAAACATCTTTCTTATTTTGTATCGACATAGTAATTTCTAAATGTTTAATTGGAAAAAACCTTTGGAAAAAATATTTATTAAACTATGTATTATAAAAGCAATGACTTTTAACTAATTCCTTGATAAATAGATAGCTTTTTGCCAATAATGTACAATTACTATTTTTAACAATTTGTTGTATGCTCAATTATTTTTTTCTTCATAAAAGGTTTATCCAGGTTTGATGATAACATCCGGGACCATCCATTGGTTTCTTCATGCCCTCAACATCCCAGTTCATATACGGGATATTTGTGTTTTCCTTGCACCTCTGTTCAGGTAAGAGCATTAAAAAAGTGGGTATTTTGGGCCAGTTAAGGCGAAATCTCTTGAGCCTGGCCCTTACCACTATGCCACTATTCATGTTTTCATAGTGTTCTTTGTTCACATTCACAATGCACAATACAATACGAAAGTACATAGAAACAGGAACTTAAAAGCTATATTATAAAAATACAAAAATATGAAACAAGAACATTCAAAATGTCTGCCTAGTCCTATTGTTCCATACAAGCGACGCTCGAGAGTCGGCCACCTGTATGGAATATGCAAATTGCAGTGTGTACAAAATACAGTAAATGGAAAATATCCCCAGATCCATGACAGTGTACGCTACAGTATTTAAATTGAATTAACAATAACAGTACACAGATATTCTATAAAATAATATCATTCAGGCCTATCATTCCACTAAGAATATAGCCATATTTGCTAAGGTTTTCCAAAAGGTAGCTAACCCTAGAGAACCTTTGCTAAAGGTAATGCAGGACAATGCCATTTACTCGAGGCGTCATTGTGCTGGATTGTGTATGGGTGTGGTTCGTGACTACTTCAGCATCCACAGAAAGATGCACAGTAGGGAGCTTTCGATTGCACGACGACGGTAGAACGTAATGCCGTCACGTATGCGCATGCCGTAATGCGCATGTGAGAACGTCGCATGGATTCTAGGACGCAATTTGGCCAAATCTATGTTTACAGAGAACGTGGGGCGCCTGGCAGGATGGTCACGAATGAGTGATTCTGTTCTAGCGTTGCGTTGTCACACAAATCGAAAGCTTCCTAATATATTCATGCTCAAATATTTCCACATTTGATTGGCATTCCAGGCATGTGGTAGATTATACAGTAATGTTTGTTATTCTTTATATACTTTTAAAGAATGTATCCATGTATTTTTATTTTTTGTTGTAATTATACTGTCTTTTTTTATATTGTAGTGGTCTCACTGCTTTAGCAACATATGGATTGACCTCTGAACTTTGGAGCTCTAGAGCCGGTTTATTGGCAGCATGCTGTATTGCTATAGGTACATCTATTTTTAAATTGAAATTGAAAATGTTTTATATTAAGTAGAAGGTACTTATGATAGCAAGTTATAATCAGGGAATCAATATTTCCATCTTCTAATATGAGTTAATAATTGCTGAATATTATGATGATGATGGTGACAGCTGTGTCATTGATGACAACAATATACTGTAGCATACAGTAATTAATCATTACATACAGTAGTTAATGATTAAACAGTAATGATATTTAATAAATGTTAAAAATGATAGTTATAGTAGCCATGGATGTAGTGATGGTGGGCAGGGCCACCCAGCCTTGAATTTTCCCACCCAGTCTAAAGCTAATTGAATGGCCCTCCACCCACCTTTATTAACCCGTTTTCCCATCCTTAAAATCCACTCTTCTTAATTAGAGTTTACTAATGTTATGACCCACCCATCTTTATAATGTCTACCACCTATCCTCAATTTTCTACAGAACTACAACACTGAGTAGTGTGTATTATAATGTGTATGTATGTATGTATGTATAATTTCACTCTAAATGTGGAACTACAGCACATAAGTACCTGTCTCTTATACACATCTAGATGTGTATAAGAGACAGGGATATAATATTGTTAAATAAATATGTAGTATATAAATATAAGAGATTATATATAAGAAGACTCTAAGTCTTCATTGCCGTAATGCTTTGTACATATACTGTACATGCGTACATTTATTCATTCCAATTAATTGATAATTATACTGAAATAGTTTAATAGCAAGATTCTAAAAATAGATGTTAATTTCCTTTTTTTATTTCCTTGTGCAGTTCCTGGTTACATTTCCCGGTCTGTGGCAGGTTCCTATGATAATGAAGGAATTGCTATCTTTGCATTGATTTTCACTTACTATCTTTGGGCAAGTCTTCTTGGTTTTTGCTAACACATGTATTGGACGAGAAACATATTCAATAATTAATTAAAGATAACTTTTGAATTAAGCTAATTTGTTTTGTTTTATTATTTTTTTTTTTGAGGGAGTGGGGGTAAATTAAAATAACCACAAGCAAGGCCCAAAAGCGACTTCTATGTAATAATTACTATGCCATGAAATGCTTGCACCTTAATCTGAAAGTGTAAAAAATGTTTGGCGTAACATAATAAATCTGGTGTATAAAAAAAGGTATGCATTAAATGAGCTACAAAGTATTTAAATTAATTAAAAATAAAATTAAAAGTAAAAAAATATTACTTATTATTTTTAATATTATTTGTCCTCCTCAAAGGAAGATAAAATGTTGTATTATTTGAAATGAAAAGATGCATTCATATCTAGAATTTTTGTGCTGTGTGTGTATCTAAGCAACATTTGAATGGGGAGGTTCCCCCCCCCTTTTTTTTTTCTCGATTAAAGGTCTAGCTCTAGTGTTTGTATTTTTATATTTATTTATGGAAAGAATATTAGAGAGGCTTTGATTTTACTGTGAACTACAGTTGTACAGTACATGAAGTAATTCAAGTTTTATTTATATTTTAGGTGAAAGCTGTAAAGAATGGATCTATATCATGGGCAGCATTAACAGCACTTTCATACTTTTACATGGTGTGTAATGTCAATATTTTACATTTTATTGTGATCTGACCTCTGTATATAATAATAATAATAATAATAATAATAATAATAATAATAATAATTGTTGATTTATATAGCGCACATTGTAGAGACCTCTATGCACTTAGCATTATTACCCCCAGTCATTGGATCAAGCACATTATGGAACACATACTCAGGTCCCTTGGGAGAATTCCTTAATGATACAGCTGTAATTAGCGCATACAGTATTTATGTTTGAACCAACTCGCACCCACTTGTACTCCTGGGTGGAGAGACAACTGTAGGTAAAGTGCCTTGCCTAAGGGCACAAGCGAAATACACAAAGAGGGATTGAACATCCCACCTCCAAACCGCTCCTATATATGTGTCTTGCTTGTTTGTTTTTATTTCTTGCTCACCAGAGAATACAGTAATACAAAGGCTAGCAAATACAGTATATCTAACAAAAGAATAAGTAGGATCCATAAAACTATAAAAGCCCATTGAGCTGTATTGCCGGAAAACTAATACATCCATTTTTAATCATTAAGTGTCAAGACACTGCTTTCTATTGTCTTCCTGGAACCAGACACATTTTAAATAGCACAAACAAAGACACATGTTGCTCTATATAAACACAGTCTCATTATGAGGCCTTGGGCGAAGAATTGTGTTGGACTTGAGAAAAAAATCCTAATGTTGTGTGGGAGGCTGTGCCGATTGCTAGTATATCTGTGAATTCATGATTTGTATGATATGAAAGTGACAAGTCTACACAGAAGTACACTAGGTTGGATGATATCTTTTTTATAGCCATCTTTTGTTTCCAAACTATAAAATACAAGACATGCAGAAATTAAGGGAAAAAATTACACAGAGCCATTATGCCTTAAAACATGGTGCAAAAATATGATTAGATAGAAAATTGACCACTATAGAGTGCTGTATTTCTAATATATTATATATTATGTTCAATTGCATTATATAGATACCTTATGTATTCCTTTAAACACCCTGGGGCGTTTATTATTGAGAAGGGTTGTTGAGGGAGGCATTTATTTTTTGGTCTAAAATGGATATGTATAACTCGAATAAATGCCCTTTAATTTCACTCTAAATGTGGAACTACAGCACATAAGTACCAAGAAAATATGTTATTGCCTTATCATAAAGACTTATTCATCCCAACCAGTTTTCAACCAATTTAATTTTACTGGAATAGAACATTAATAGAATGTGTTGAGAATATGACTTTGCTTCCATTACATTTGTTTACAGTCATCGAGGGGGCGTTATTTCAAAGAAAAAATAAATGCCTTTCAGCATTTATTCGAGGGAAGCGTTTATTCCAAATGAGGCTATAAAGAGGGCATTTTTCAAAGCGAGGCATTTATTTGAATAAATAAGGTATTATATTTCAGTATATTACTGTCCTATAACATTTTGTTGTTTTCATTTATTGCAGGTTTCAGCATGGGGTGGCTATGTTTTCATCATTAACCTTATTCCACTGCATACATTTGTTCTAAAAGTATATTTGATTAAACAAATTAAATCATAATCGTAACAACATTCCTCGGCCTTTATTACGAATAATTCAGAAATTGATAAATACAAATATGTACTTGACTTTTTACTTCTGAAATCTGTAAGAAGAAAAAGAACACGGTTAATTATATTCAAATTACTTGTAATTAATAACAATTGTAAAAAACTTCAAACACTGAATCATACTAAAAAAAAAATATACAAAGAATATTGGGCCTGTGATAGTCAAGCATCGTAAACACAAAAATACAAAATAAATTAATTAATACCCAGTCCGAAACACACGCACCAAACAAACTTTAAAAATACACAACCCTTTAAAAATTACTTTCCAAACATAAAGCACTAGTGCGTATATCGGCATTACTTAGAGGCAGTCTGTCGCGACCGAAATGCAGAACAATTCGGCACGACCAAAAAGAAGGCGCGACCGAAATGATCCCTTCTTTTTGGTGCTCGAGAAAAGTCTTATTTCTTCACCGGAATATAGTTTTGGATAGCCAATTAATTGTATGGTACAAATACATCGCCACTTCTCCAAACCTGCGCAAGCGTTTTTCGTTGTGTTCATGCACAAGGAAATCGCGGGCATGTGTTGTCGTAAACAAGAGGTTAACTTTTGATATGTCGATATCGTGTCATGAGCACACTTCAGTACTGTAATTATTTAATCACAATCTGTTTATCTGGACTGTTAATCTAAGGAACTAGGTTGATAGGTTGATGTCCTTGGTTCTAAGGTTGCACACTACAGTTGGCCCTAAGGCAGTTTCTATCTACCGCGGTAGACTTGTATGCAATGTGATATGCAAATTTTCTGCATACACAGCCTTGTGTCTACCGCGGTGCGGTAGATTAAGGCTTACCGCGGTAGGATAATTTGGCGACGCTCCCACTACGACGTGGCTGTCAAAGATGCAGACCTATCACGTTGGCCTTTAACTCAAACAGACCCGACATGACAACTAATCCTGTCGTGCTGCATTGTAGGACTCTGTCTGACTTGGCTTAAAATTGACTCATTTAGGAGGAGTAAACCCTCTGTCTGTGGCAATTTATAATTTTGCACTAAGCACCCAAAACATGAGAATCAGAATTTTCAAGTTTTTGCATTTTATAAAAGAAGATATATTGAAGAACATTTCTGTAAAATATCAATCTCTTAAGATAGTATAATACATACTCCAAGTATCGAAATGCACGCCATCGTGTCGAGATTCAATATTTCGACATTAATCATGTCATCATCTTTTAATTATTATTATGATTAATTTTGAAATATTTAATTGCAACACGATGGCATGCATTTCGATACTTGGAGTATGTATTATACTATCTTATCTGAGATTAATCAGTGGACCTTTCGGTTATCAATCACTTAATCTAACTAAAAAGTATATTTAAATTATTTTTAAAATTCAAATCTTAATAACAAACTGTTGATTTTGGGATCTGTGGAAGCTGTTTTCTCAAAACCTACATAGCTGATATCTAATGAATTAAATATTCATAATTTCGCTAATACTCAACCAACTTCCATCAAATAGAAACTGTATTTTAGAAGAATTCATGCAGAATCTAAAAATGCTAAAAAAAAATCAATTTTGAATTTTTTCCTACAAACCTGGTTTTTGCCAGAGCCCGTCACATGTATTAAAGAAGGCTTTTGCTTCGTCTCAAATATAAAATACCTTTAAATATTGTCAATATTGGAGTTAATATTGTATTGTTAGTTTTGCAGAAATGAGAAAAGAATATTTGCTGCGAAGCAGCCAATTCATATTCTTGACAGCAATTTGACCTCTGAAAGGTCATTGTTTGTCAAAAAACAAGGGCCTAAGACGACTGAAAAGCGGAGTTTCCTTCTTTTGTTCTGCCGGGTAAAATCAATTACTTTAGGCCACGTTTGTAGACGAACCAACACGTACCAAAGTCCGCATGTCGCGCTAGCCTTATCCTACTCTAGGCCTAGACTAGCTAGGATGGTATAGGCCTAGCCTTGAAGGGATGAAGTTCCCAATGAAAAACAAAGTCGCTCCTTGATAGCTAACATTGTCTATTTAACATCACAATAATTCATTATTAGACCTATGGTTGTTTTTTGAATTGTACTCCACAAATCTCAGCCGATACCTCGCACAACTCGAGTAACGTCTCGTATCTATTGTCGTGATGTCTCGCACTTGTGATCAAATAGCACGCTGGCTCGCACTTTGGCAACACTCTTTGGCAGTCAACTCGCCCCTAGAAAATCCGCCCTTGGAAACTTTCCCCATAAAAAAATGTACACTTCCTAGACCATGCAGTCTTCAAAATAAAAATTGTAACCTTTATTAATCAACTACATTTTCCACATACGTAGACATTTTTGAAACTTTATTAAAAAAAACCTAAACTATAATCCACCACTATAGACAATTTTTGACAAAAATGAAAAATTACGACTTCGTTACCCAATGAGAAGTGTTCTGATATAGACAATGGGTCGTGTCTCATATTATTTGTTATATTTTTATTATTCATTATTTTCACTTGACTCGCATAAATAATTTTGTTCAAAGAACATTTATATGCAGTTGTACTTCGCAGCACTGCACTTGCAATTTCCATTAAACATCTGTTTTAACCATATGTTTAAAATATGAAGTGCATGTTACTGTTATTAATATTATTATTATCCTAACATTTGTTATGAAAAACATTTTTAACCATATGTTTAAACTATGAATTGCATGTTATTGAATATTAATATTATTATTATCCTACCATTGGTTATGAATTAGGAATTAATTAATTTTACATTGTATCTTTCAGCTTATAGTACATTCTATATATTAGGGACGTTATTGGCAATGCAAGTGCCTTTTGTAGGTTTCCAGCCAGTTCGTACAAGTGAACATATGGCAGCTGCAGGTTGGTATTCTCTTATAATTTTTTACATTAAGATGTGACTGTGGTTGAGGTACCTGCCCTATATTCTGAGGACCCAGGGTTCAAGCCCATACAATTTACCAGTAACTTTCTTTTAATTATATACATCCCTTTTTAATATATTATTTGCATTTAAGTGTGAAGGAGATGTGACAGTGAGGTTGAGGCACCTGCCTTATAATCTGAGGGCCCAAGGTTCAAATCTATAACCCATAACTTTTAATTATATACAGTACACTCTTCTGTAGTATTATTATTTGCATTTATGTGTGAAGGAGACGTGACACCCTGGTTGAGCTCCCCGCCTCAATCTGAGTGTCCAGGGTTCAAATCCATACAATTAATTTGTAACTTGCAGTCATTGTACTGAATTATGTATAGGTGTTTCTCTTGTGGCAACCAATCGGAGGCGCTCAGTCTTTCTTCAATGACAGGGGCAGAAGGAACATATGGGTAACCCCTACTCTTTCCAAAAATGTGTATATATATATTGATATTGGCACATAAAGCCCTATTTTACAGATGAAAAGACTTTGTTCTAGCAATCAAATTAAAGCAAATTGAATTAGAGCTATATAGGTTGTTGCCCCCTTCCCCCTTGCTTTAAACTGCACAACCAGGGGTCCCAAGTCTCCTGGAAATCAGGGGAATCTACCGGATATTGGGATGGCCTCCCACACTCTCACAAGCAAGCAAGAATCTCCTTGAAAATAACCCATCTCCCACAAATTCATGAAAGTTGCATGTTTTTACTACTCTAATGTCAGTTGTCTGACAGAAGTCAGTGTTGATGAATAATCACCATGCACAGCTAAATATAATAAAATTTGATAAGATAACTCCTCTAACCAGATCTTCCGGAAATGATTTCTTCAAACTTAAGACCCTTGGCACAACCATCCAACTCTGTCATTTTATCTGACAAAGCTATCAAAATCTTACCAGAAATAAACTTGTAATTAATTTATAAATTGTTGTATTTTTATTTTGGTTGAAATGTTTATTGTTCTTTCTACCACCAGGAACGTTTGTCCTACTGCAAGCCTATGCATTTTTTAAATACATTCAGACAACGTTGACTAAGCAGGAGTTTACATCATTGTTCTTCTTCTCCGTACTGGCAGCGGCAGGTGCAGTCTTTGTTAGTGTTGTTGCTCTTACATACAGTGGTAAGTTACCTAATATGGTAAACAGTTACTCATCATTATTATCATTTGTCTTTTAACATTAAGCCTTTACAGGTGTACGTCTCTGATTGGTCAGAAACAGCTTGTGATGTGTTATCCAAGACTAATATTGTGTTTCATTAGATTTTTTGTAGTTTCATAAATTATTCATTAACCATATTTCATAATTAATTTGACTTCCAAGAACCAGTATTATCAGCCTACTAGAGTCCACTATGTTGATTGAAATGTAAATTTTGGATCGATATTGTAAGCTTTTTTGTTAGCAAAGGCATGGAAAAAACGTAATATTTTTTTACCATCTGATAGTTAAAAATTACTAAATACTTAATGTTATTGATTACACTTTCTTTAAGGTTTGAAATTTTAAATTGATTTTTTTTTATATGGGTCAGAGGGCCACAGTTAATTTTTGATTTAACACCAAGGGCCGCACCTACACTTTGGTGTTTCAAGTGTGCTTCCAAAACCTTCATGGACTGCTTTTATAACACTTTATGCTCAGTTGTAACATATTTTTACAGATAATCAGTGTCAGGCCATAAAAAACAAAGGGTTTTCTAGCCAAAGATCGTTGGCGGGCCACACACATAGGGAGTTTAATATGTTTTCGCAGGCTACAACAAAATCAATATCAGGCCGCATTTGGCACACGGCCACGCTTTGCCCACTTGTGGGGTAAACTTTAAAGAGACTGATTGAATATTTTTAGTTAGTTTTTTTGTTATTATTAAAATATCAGAAATTCCTGATGATGCTCTTATAAAAAAGAAAATTTTAATCATATTGGCCTTCTTGAACAAATTACGTCAAAACAACGAATGTCTGTTACATCAACAAATTATTCTTATTCAAACATCTGTTTGATTTAGAATTATGGGCAGTAATACATAAACAGCGATGACTTAACCATGCAGTGAAGAAAGTTAATTTGCAAAAATCTGAACTGGACTCTGTATATTGATTCGGTTATAATAGGTGTAGAAATATGAACATATCTATTTCAATGTCAGCCTTTTAGAGTCAACCTTGCTCAATATTGATTTTTTTTTTAAATTCACCTGTTTTAATACAATATAATGTGTGGTTGAAAGACAGTGTTTAAATTGACTAAAAAATGACTACATCTGTTTTCTGATCTCACATGTAAAGACTGAGTGCTCTAAACAATATTAATTTTTGGGACATTAGGAGCCTTCTATTTTGGCAAATAACACTGGTTAAATACTGAGACCCCCCCACCCCACAACAAAAGTAAACTTGGCCTCCCCTCTGTACGTAACATGCATAAGTAATTTGGCATGTTTTTGGTAAAATTAGATAAACAAGAATCTAGTCCTGAATATGAGTTGCCTGGCCAGACCAAGTTCATTATGTATTATACACTGCAGTGCAGAATAATTTCATAATTTTATATTTGTTTCATTTGTTAATTTCAGGTTATGTTGCTCCATGGAGCGGTAGATTTTATTCACTCTATGACACTGGGTAGGTAAAAGTTATATTCTTGTTTTTTTTTTTTGTTTTTTTAACTACTTTAAATGTGATTCATTTCAATAGGGATGCATGGGGGATAGATACACCACTGCTTATAGTGCTCATTTAATTCAAGAAGAGAAAAGGAAACGTTATATAAATGTGTTATCTGAAAATGTCATTAAGAATACTAAACCATAAAATCTATAAACTAACCAAACAGAGGAAAGAAAACAGATAAAATAAATAATATTTATGTAACTAAATAATTTTTTATAATTTATAATTACTATTTTTCTTTAGATATGCCAAGATTCACATACCGATTATTGCCTCCGTATCGGAACATCAGCCTACAACCTGGGTGTCGTTTTTCTTTGACCTTCATATTCTTGTTTGCACGTTTCCTGCTGGGCTTTGGTTTACCATCAAGGAAATCAATGATGAAAGAGTGTTTAGTAAGTATTCCTAAAAATCATGTGTGAGGGAGCAATGGTATGATAATCCAAGGGGGTGGGAGAGGGGTGGGGTGGGGTACAGTGCAGCACCTATTTTGGTCAGTGCTCTGGGAGATAATTCCCTACTGTATACATGATGTGCACACAGGACCAATGGCTTGCTGTCCCTTCTGAAGGATTTAAAGGTATTAAGAACATTGTCTCTTGTCTCAAACACGAATTACATGGTAATTCAGGTGTCCTTTTTTTAATCCAAGATCCATGGTTCTAATCAAAGCCAAAGTCATAACTGAACTACACCATGATCCTTATGCATTTGGGCCATTTTGTACAAATGTAATATTTTGGAAATTAAATTGAGGCCAAATAAAATAAATCATTGTGTTGGCCACACCAGACCGACTCTAGCCTTTTTTTTTTACTAAGAAGCGAGTGTACTTGCTGTTGGATGTGAAAGAAATAAAATTTAATTTAAAAAAAAAAATTAAAGATCTTAAAGAATTCTGTAAATGAGCAAAAATCCTAATACATTTAAATAAGAAATTGCATTTCTCATTGAAGAGCCAAATAAGTTTAGCAAATTCAAATAAGGAACAGGTCAAGACAGGTCAGTTGTCTTATAAGCAAGGCACAGACTGTATATTCCTCTGCTTGGGTGCTTGACAACATAACAGCTTCTGACATGACATTACAACCTCCAAGGATTTGCACCACTGACAGATGCAATGTATCCCCATTTTTATGTGACAAATGCCATAAATTCTCATCTAGCTTCTCTTTTAATTCTGTAGTTGTGCTGTATGCTATAAGTGCGGTATATTTTGCTGGTGTTATGGTTCGACTGATGTTGACGTTAACCCCTGTGGTTTGTATACTGTCTTCAATTGCAATTTCCAAGCTACTAAGTGAATACTTACTAGATGAAACACCCGATAGGAAAAGGTCAGTGAGTGAAAGTGAAGATGATGAGGAGGAAATAAAAAGAAGAGAAAAGCTCTACGATAAGGTAATCGACTCAAAAGACATACAGCGTAGCCATTTAAGTCAACACTGGTTCCAAATAGGTCCTTCAATTAAAGTACTGTACACAAATTTGGCGTGATGATGTTTAATAGTCTATAAAAGATACATTTATAGATTCCTTAAATATCTTCACCCCTATTTTGTGTATTTGGACAATCAATTGCTATGTTATTTGTTTGTAAATATGAATGTATATCCTTGTTAAAAGTCAAGGAAATTCAGGCTAGGCCACAAGAAGAATAAAACATTAATTATCACCTTCCCCTCATTGATAAGTTTTTAAAAAAATTTTCATTCTAACCAATTTGTCCATTGGCACTAAACAAAATGTGAGTAAATCGCATTGTATGTACAATAACATCTCCCAATTACGTACCCCTCCGTCAGAACAGAGTTCGTAAATAAGAAAGTTCGTAATCCAGAGAGTTCAAAATTTCAGAGCATCTCAGTGGCGAGGGTAGTCCTAGGCCTATGCTACATACCGACAGAGCTAGGTAGGCCTAAGCCTTGCTATGGGGCCAAATTTTATCATGAATATTACTTGTATTTTATCATTTTCTGCAACAAAATAATACAGATACCAAAATTATCTGCACTCAATGTGATGTATTCATTTGCAGTGATTTCCAAATGAAAACATGACTAATAATAACAAAAAACAAACTGTTATTTTCTTTATAAAGATCGCAATCCATTCGAATAACGCCCGAACCCAATGGAAAAAAAAAATAGATTCTCTATTCACTGTACTGTAGCTGCCTGATCGAGCATGAATAGCTCAAAATGGAATAAAGTATATTGATATTTCTTGCTTTAAGGGGGTGGGGGAGGGGTGCGGCTCTGTTTGAAATTTCTTATTTTATATAGTTTGTGATATGATATCAAGTTATAAATTATATCTCGACAAAAAAAAAAGTTGAAAGTTTAAGGGAGTGAAAAACAAATAAGACTTAACATGGTAGTTTAGCTGAAATCGAGGCTGAGCATGATTTTCACTAGCTTGGTAATCTTACAAGAGAATCATTAATATTCATGAGCCATTCTGTACAAGAGACTCATTAATATTCATCCTTCCTTCCTGTTCACAGAATGTCTGTGTGCTGAGTGAGCGAGCGAGTAAGATTGTTATGTTTAAATACCCCTTGTAGATGATGGTTATTTTTTTAGATCTGTACAATCTACTGCTGTGCAAACTAATACTGAAGAGGTAGCCTAGGTCCGGTTGAAAACTAGCATTGTGTTGTTGTACAGTATTGTACTAATTGTGGCAACAACACACAGATAGGCCCCTACCCTTCAAAACACCATGCCCTACTCTACAAAATACATCCCCTTTTGTCACAAAGGTTATGCGTTTAAGACTTTGGAGTTATAATTATTTTGACAAATTAATTATAACTCCATGGTTAGACTAGGCCTAACCAATGTACCAAGTTGTAGAGGTTGGTAATTGGGGGATTTTACTGTTAATGTGTTGACAACAATGTTTCACTTCCCTCCAAACATGTTATTTTCAATTTAAAACAGAATAGAATGCTTCAAAATGGCTAGGCTAGACACAAAATTATTCAGGAATTCTAATGAAAGCAATGTGTCCAGTGGCTGATCTAGGAGTCTTAGATTGGTGGGGATGATAGAGATGCGAAGGTGTATTGGGAGTGAAGGCTCAATGATTAGGTGAGGGGGTGCAAGCTAGCAAAATAAGGTGGTTTGAGGGGATTTTTAACTACTTGACCGTGGATTTTTTTTTGCTTCGAACATTTTCAATAGTGGGGAGGCATGCGCACCCATTTTAGATACGCCACTGAATGTATCTGAGGATGAATATAATACTATTTATGTCCTAATTTAATTGTCATTATACCATGGTAGGCTGGCAGTAACAAGAAGCCATCAAATAAAACGAAGAAGAAGGAAGAGGAGGAGGAGAGCGTGAGCAGCAATCTGAAAGGCTTTGTGGTGTTAGCAATCATTATGATGTTAATGATGTTTGCTGTACATTGTACCTGGGTGACCAGCAATGCATACTCCAGTCCAAGTATTGTGCTAGCATCATATAACAACGATGGGTAAGTAACTTTGATTTAACACTATCCTCTGGTGTGTTTATGAATTTTTTGTGAGGCAGCCATGAGCATGATAAAGTGGCAGATAAGAGAGATGATTCATGAAGAGTAAATTTGGGCAGATTTTTGGAATAAAATGACAACTGATGCTGAAGATGGCAGCTGTAATTTATGCAAGTTTGGATTGGATTGGATTGGATTTATTCGGTGTAAACACCAAGGATAGCCCACGAAAGTCTAGAAGAAGACTTATTTCCAGTGGGGTCCTTCTGGTGGTGATTGGGCAGTACACCGGGAGATAATCCCCTACTCTTTTCCGAAGAGTGTACTGCGTTCTTTAACGTGCACATGGGCCATAATGCACACGGGACCAACGGCTTAAACGTCTCATCCGAAAGACGGTGCGCTATTGTAACTTGTATTTTAGCCCTCTAGCTGAAACACAAGGAGAGACAGCGATGGGAATTGAACCTGGGACCTACAGATCTCCACGGTTCAGCGCACACACAGTGGCTACCACCAGATTAGCCGACTGAGCTAAGCTGCTCTCTCTAAAAAAGTCTCTCTAAAGTCTTGAAGAATCAGATGCTGCAATTTTTTTATTATTATAAAAGGCCTCCAGCACCAGATGTTATCTGTAAACTATTTAAACAAATTATATTTATATAATTTTAATTTTTTTTAATCCTCTAAAAATGTCTCCTGGCATCAAATGTTGGTGGTTGTCTACACAAAAGAATTTTATTAGCTATAAAATTTTATGCTGATTTTTTAGCTTTTCCCAATATGTTTGGCAGATAGTAAATCTTTAATCCAAAAATGCATCTGAGGTAACATGCAATGCCTCGACTGCCTGTCACCCAATTTTTTAGCGATAGGCATGGCTGGGATTTGTGTTATAAAGCAACATTTACTTTTATGCTTAGATCACGAAACATCCTTGATGATTTCCGCGAAGCCTACTACTGGCTTCGTCAAAACACAGATGATAACGCACGCATCATGTCTTGGTGGGATTACGGTTATCAAATTGCCGGCATGGGCAACAAGACAACACTCGTCGATAATAACACTTGGAATAATAGTCATATTGCACTTGTAAGTCTCAGCCAATCAAATCACTTTATTATTACCTCATGTTTATTTTTAACATCCAAGAAGGTTTAGAAATTAAATTTGGTTTCATATATTTTCTATTTAGATATTTTTTGTACTTTATATTTTAATGTAATGCCAAATAAAACGAAACGAAACGAAATATTTTCACTATTTAAAGCTACATAGTTTCATATGCATGTACTATATGAATAGTTAAAATGTCTATCTGGTATGAATGTGTATTGATGATATTATTCATACAATTGTATTTTTATTCTTATATACAGTATTATGCTTGTTCCTCATAATTATTTGTTAATTGGAATATTTCCTATTATGTTGTCCAAGTAGAGTAGATGTTTGTTGAAACAGAAGTTGTGGTCATTGTAAAAATAATAATAATTTAGTTAATACTAATAGTAATGATGTATTTGTTTTTTAATCAGTTGAATTTCAGTTAGTAATCTTTTTACCCTTATGTTTCCTTTTTAACTTTACTAGGTATAATGTATAATGTTAAATATATTATTCATTATTCCTGTGTTTCAGATTTATATTGTTAAAAATATAGTCTTCATGAAAATTGAGTTAAAAATCTTTAAAACAAAAAAATAATAGAAGCTGTTTAATATTAGTATAGTATAAATACTGTACTATACTTAAGATCAAGTTATTACATTTACACTGGTTTCTCATGGGATCTGTTTTTATTTATTTCATTAGGTGGGTAAAGCAATGTCATCCACAGAATCCGACGCTTACACGATAATGCGCTCACTAGATGTGAACTACGTACTAGTAATATTCGGCGGTGTTATTGGCTACTCGGGAGACGACATCAACAAATTCCTGTGGATGGTTCGTATCGCCGAGGGTGAACATCCAAAAGACATTAAGGTATTCCTCCCAACAAAAAAAACTGTTGTATGCCCATATATAGTGATGATGTGCCTATATATGGTCATGATGTGATGTCATCATGACCATATTTAGGAATGTGAAATGTTTAATAGTGTGAACTGGCATTCGAAACAATAATGGTGTTTGACTAAAAACTTGGTAACAGTTAATAAAGACGTACAGATTTTTTGAATATTTAAAAGTTGGTGGGGGAAGAGGCGTAACTTCTTTTTCCAAATTTTCACCCAGTTTTTAAATATTCAACAATTGTTAGTTGGTGAGGTGCTGTATCTTTTGTTTTATTATGAAGTTTGATTATAGTAGTGGCAGTTTTTTTTGCGTTTGTTTACAGGAATCTAACTACTTCACACCACAAGGAGAATTTCGTGTAGATAAAGCTGGCTCTCCTACTCTGCTCAATTGCCTAATGTACAAGTTATGTTACTATAGATTCGGGGACTTACAGGTAAGTGTAAAAAATGTGAAATTTATTATTAAATTTTATAATCCCATGGTCCTGGGTTCAATTCATGTCAGTGTTGCAGGATTTTGTTCTCTCAACCAAAACATTTCCACTCTATAAACCTCATATTGAGTTTTAGTTTGTGTAAAGCATCGTTCTTATGTTTGTCTTGTGGAATGGATTTTCACCAACAAGTAGGGCAGTGAAGTATTCGCTATTGACAGTCCTTGGGGTATGTGTTGTGTTCCTTGCTAAATTTAAATAGACAGTTAAGAAAACAGCTTAGCTCAGTTGGCTAAACTGGTGGTAGCCCATGGGTGTGCGCTGAACCGTGGAGATCATGTGATCCCCTGTTCAATTCCCATTGCTGCCTCTCCTAGTGTTTCAGCTGGAGGACTGTAATGCAAATTTCAATAGCGCACAGTCTTTCAGATGAAGTGTTTAAGCTGTTGGTCCGGTGTGGTATATGGCACATGTGCACTGAAAAGTGTAGGGAATTTTAAAGTATATATAAAATTATTATTACGTAACCATTCCTTTCTTTTATAATGTATATATTCTTATATAACAGCTTGACTTCCGGACGCCAGCAGGTTACGATAGAACACGTAACGTAGAAATAGGAAACAAAGATATAAGTTTGCATCATCTTGAAGAAGCATTTACTTCAGAACATTGGTTGGTACGCATTTATCGAGTGCTTGACCTAGATAACCGTATAAGCGCCAAACCATCCAAGAAATCAACAAAATTAAAGACTAGTACTGCTACTAAAAAGGTAATTACGCATGCATTTTTTTTTTTTTTTTTACAAGGGAGAATTACAAACAAGGGTGGCTAAATAAGCACTGGCCCTCTCCACCCCCCTTCCTTGTTTCTGCCCTAAGGCACAAAGTTGATGTTGAATATTGGTGTTTGAAATGCCAGTAAACTATACAACATTGTTCGTAAATTGAACTTGAGAATATGCATTTATGTATTTATTGATGTGCCTTAAATATAATAATTAATGTCTGCTTCTAAGCAATTGAATACCTCGACTTAAAAGTGTTAATTGTAATGTAAAGTAATGGCGAAGTGTACTCAAGACAAATCATTTTGTGTCGCCTTTAAAATTAGTTTTAAATTAAATGATTTTGTGCTGAGCTATAATGCAATATATTTGTCTATATTTATTTAATATCTTGATTTTTTAATGATTATGATTTATGTGTCTGTAGTTAGTTTTTTTTTATAAACTTTGTTTCGCAATTCAGCCTT
Organism: Anneissia japonica; assembly: GCF_011630105.1. Classification (NCBI taxonomy): domain Eukaryota; kingdom Metazoa; phylum Echinodermata; class Crinoidea; order Comatulida; family Comatulidae; genus Anneissia; species Anneissia japonica. The sequence goes on along the minus strand of NW_022702824.1, from coordinate 974,596 downwards.
GTGCTTCAAAAAAACAATTTTATGTACATATATTGAATGAATGAATAAATACCAATTATATATTGTCATAATGGTTTTCAAATTCTCCAAATGATACTGGCCCAAAATAGCGAGATTAGGCCCTTGTATGTCTGTGGGAAGTTTAGGTATGAAGTCTTCGATCCGCGGACTGTAAGTGCGACATGCTGCAATTCCTAGCCTAGCTCAAAGTTTACCAAGGATTACATAAATTCCAAAGCCTAAAATGCACCAAGAACACTAGATTAACTATTTTAACAATATTTTGAATATATTGCCTTTCCTTACCATTTATTTTTTGTGTTAACATTGGGCGGTTGTTTTTACAACCATAACATTAACGTTTCCTACCTTTACACAAAGCACACAACAATTTGTTTAATGCTTTCATGTGAGAAATTCATTTGTTTTTTTTTTTTCCTTTTTTTAGGTTTTATCCTAGAGATTATATCTTTACAATACTGTGTACATAATATAACTCTGTTTGCAATAAATCAAGTTTTTATTTATTTTCAGAATTCAAAAAAGAAGAAAGGACATATAAAGAATAAACCTGTTGTCAAAAGAGGCAAACGAATGCGATCAAAGAAGAAGCCAACTAAGAAATGAGAATTTGTAATCAGTAATGAATCAATCTAAGTAATTGCCTAATTAGTATTTTGTTCAGTATCATTCTTATCAATTTTTGGGTTTCATTATTGTCTCTAATATAGCTTTGTTTTGTTTTTAACTTTTACAAAAATTTTGAAATCAAAACCTAAAAAATAATTATAAAAAAAAAAAATTTTCTTGTTAGCAGTGTCAAATAATTTTTATTTCTAAATAGATTTCTAGATGTATAATCAATATTAGTACTCAGATCAAATATTTTAAAAAATTCATTGCAATGTCACTGAAAAGTGGACCAATAAGGTGTATTTGACAATGTTTATTGCACTACAACCACTAGATCATATCTTTTACTTTATAGCTAGCTGCAGGCTTTAAATGCTTGAAATTTCAAAGACAAATTAAATTTAGAAGAATGGAGAAATCTATTCTGATGATTTTTAAAGAATTATGTGACCTTCCACTCCAAAATGAGCCATGTTGCACCTTGTGTCGGCATGAGATAATACTTAAAAAACACTCGTAACCTACTATTTTTTTTTTCCTAAAGTCGCTACACTGTCTCTACAGTGTTTTAATGCAATCGTTGTACTGCGTATAGTCCCCGGCGCAATCAGCACTCCCATATTTGACCGACCATTCACCAAAAGCTGTCGGCAATAGCATGTAGCGGTTGTATGGAAACCAAGATTTACTGTATATTGATTTACTGTATATTGACTTACTGTACATTGTAAGTAAAAACACAATTTTAAAGCTTTTGAATGTTAGACCCACAATACTATTAAGTGGCTTATCCTCTAAATCTATTTTCTCTCTCTGATGTTCCATATCTCCATTAAAGGACTCAACAATTATTGTAAGCAATTTCTCATATGGAGGGCATGAGTATAGTTCAGCCAGCTACTGGTGGTAGCCACTCTCTGCACTGAACTGTGGAGGTCCATGGTTCACTTGCATTGCTGTTCTCCTTGTGTATTAGATGTAGAGTTAAAATGCAAATTCCAATATGCACAAAGTCTTTCGGAAAGGAACGTTTAAAACCTTGCCCTTGTGTGCAATATGGCTCACTCTTTGGGGAAAGTAGTAGGATTGTCTCATAGTGTACTGCCAAATTCACCACCAGAAGGACCCCATTGGAAACAAGTCTTCAGTTTTGCTGGTGCACAGTGAAACAAGACTCATTTTTTAGTTGGAGGTCACGAATGCGTTGACAGTCAAACCTAAGGTCAGCATTCAGGTTGTTCAATTGACCCATAAGCAGGGTATGATCCATAGAAAAATCAGAGTAGGAGCCATGCGATGTGCGAACCACCGAGCTGGGTGGTGTTGGAGATTTTTGTTTAGAAATGCTTGGAGTAGCATGCTCCCCACTTACTCTTTTCTTTTCTATGTTTTTTCTTAGTTTTTTTTTTGGGGGGGGGGGGGGAAGGGGGGNNNGTGGCCCACTAGCACCAGGTATCAGGTATTCTTATAATTTTCCTATTATTCATTACTCTAAACCCCCCTACCTCTGTTAATGCTGGGCGCACAATGTGTCATAGCACTATCGGGTGATGAATCCATCTCCTCTCTGAGAGTGTTTGGCTACGCTCTCTGCTGATTATTAGTGAAAGTCGACAATGTCCGTTGCACAGACCTCATCGCATTATGGTCTACATTGAATTGCGTTGACGCATTGCATGCCTGGCGTAAGGTAGACCAAATAATAGGACTGTGTTGTTGAAAGTGCATCCTGGATCGTAACATATATTCCTTAAGACTTGTCACTTGTTTCTTCCAAGAGCCAGAGCTCCAGGTAGTCACCTAGTTTTAAGCATTCCAACAATATTGAAGATGAGGGATATGGTTTGCTCAACTCAAATAGAGGTTCAGCATATCAACCCTCACTTTCAATCAGAGAAGTTTAAAGTTAAATATTTTTATTCATTTTTGAAATTTAAAAAATTTAAAAATGATTGAAGCACTGCTCTATAACTTGAGCCTCATTATGAACCTTAGGTAGTAATTTGTTATAAGAATAAAATCCTGGTCAGTAATCAATAATATGTACGTACACATTGACAGTGAGCCCCACCGAGCCATGAACGAAGCAGGAGTAATTAAATTAGTGAAAGTTGTAATTATATTGCATTGATCAATTCTTGGTGTCGTTTTTATTTTTCCAGAAGGACATTTGTCAGATTTAGTTGTCTTGTTTATTTGTCGTCAGTTCATTATAAGTATTGTATTATTTTCACTGTTCAGTATATTTATATTGGCATCAATCCCAACTACGTTTCTTTAAGTGTCATTTCATTAAGAGCACAGACATTGGTGATGCCAGCGGCAAGGGAAGGGAAACTTAAAATCCCTCATTGGACAGACCATAATTGGCAATGACTTTTAGGACTAGAAATGAAATGCAAAAAAAAAAACTTCGTTTCTTTCTTATATTTTAATTCTTTGGCCATACCACTTTCTATAATGACCAACATTGTCTAGTTTGTCTAGGTACCAGGAGCTTAGCATGACCCCACTGGCATGTCAGACCCTCCGTTGGCGATATCCTGGCACCACAACTGAACACAGCACTTTGGAATCTTAGCTTATTTTGAAAATGTGAATTTATGTTTATTCTTGTAGTTTAAATTGTCAAACAGAATAGTTCTGTAGAATGTAACAATGCATTAGAATAGTGTTGCTTAGTGGAATCGGATGAACTAAAAAAATAATGAATACTAGATAAAACATTACTTTGAAAACCCTTGGTGTCCAGTCCTTCTGGCTCTCGACCCAAACAAATGCCCTGCAGGCAGTTTGCCATTTCTCAGGATGTTTAAAAAAAGAAACTCAAATTCTGTTATAAACTGTTGCAAAACAAAATTGAAGTAAAAATTTTAAAATGATACTTAAAGATGTATTGTCCCATGCAAACTAACCAAATACTCATAAAATGAAGTAACATAAAAATTATCAATTTAATTCATTGCAAAGTGAGCAAGTTTGTTGCAAAGTGAGCAATTTTGTTTCAAAATAAGTTTTTGTCATTTTCAGGGGATAATACATCTTTAAAATTTAATCTCTTTGCAACTGAAAATTTCAGCAAAGATATAAATTTCAATTTTTGTGTGGCGACTCATTGTTTAAGAACAATTGGTTTAATACCACACCATACTATAGATAGGATTCGAAGTTCGTTCTCTTCTAGAGAGAATTTCCCCAATCAATAGTATGCACGGTGATACGGAGGAATAAATATATCTACGTATATAACACAAAAACCCAAAAAATTACAATACTACAGTTAGCTTAGCAGGTTAATTAGCGTACTTGTGGAATGTGACGACATTATAGCCTAATCGATTAAAATATACCTGGAAAATTAATTAAGGCTGTTCATTTTATATTAAAAACTCAACAATACTTGACAAAACAATTAATGGTTCTAAATTGTTTTTAAGAGGTAATAAGTAAAATTGCAATAATAACTGGACTGGTGCTGTTTGTCTTGCACAAAATCCAAATACTGTACTCTAACACAGGCCAATGATTTAGGAATACCTTAGGGGAGGATCCAAAATAGTTTGTGCCAAGTAGGGGGAGGGAGATAGGGCAGAAAATCAAGGAACGTGGGACGGTCTGGGTTGAGAGCACTGTCCCCTTCCTTGTGATGCTGGGATTCAGGGGAATATGGTTATGCTCCTATGGGATTATTTTGTTGCTACTTCAACCACCCCTGGGTCTGCCAAAGTGTGTCTGACTCCGTCTGTTAGGAAGAGAATTCATATCGAACCATAGAATTGTTTCTACTGTTACACACATTTTTAGGCCAATTATGTAATAATGTCATTCCGCCCGTGTGCTCATTATATCAACTGTTGCTATGAAATAATTTGTTTTTTTCACTGCCAATATCGCATTTGTTGTGAATTTCCCACATGAAATACAAACCAGTAAAAACCCAGGATACAGCCTTACAGTGCTATTTAAGAGCCTATTTTATAATGAATGTATTTCTCAATTCAATTTTCTTCTACATTTTACAACTGAGTAAATATGTTAATTGGCAATCATGAAATAATGTTTATGTAATAAAATGTCATCTACAGGTAGCTACATGTTATTATTGATTGTACATTATTGTTCTCACAGTTTTTTTCTTGAGTGAGCATCGGAAATTTAGATACGACGAGCTCAAGAACGTGACTGACAATGCCCGCCACCGAAATAAAAAAAAAAACCTTCTAGTACATGTGTGTTTCATTGTTTACATGTCAAACATTCTACCAACCCCAAGATAAAATTTGTGTTGACGCAAATGTCGTGTGGCGTATTGGTATGATCGAGATGCAGTGGTTTCTAGACTAAAGGCCTGTTTATACTTGCGATGATAACGATAGAAAGCAATTTTTCATATAGAAAATAAAAGAAATGAGAGAACTTTTTATTCTAGGACGATTCCCTAACAATTTTATCGTGTATACAATCAAAAACAATTGAAATCATTGAAAGACGATAAAATCGTGGTAACAACAACTTTATCATTGTTCCATGATGTCATTTAAATTGATTTGTGAAATTATTTTGTTATCGTATACACCATAAATCTTTATCGTATCGTCCTAGTTTAAAACTTCCCTTATTAAATTCTTTTATTTATTATATAAAAAATTGCTTTTTATCCTTATCATTCAAGTATAAACAGGCCTTAATTCTGGCACATTGCTTGTGTATTGCAAGACACATTCGTTTCTGTTCAAACAGGAGTATAAATGGGTAACTGTTAGAAGGAAAATGAAACAACCATGGTGGGCCAGATCTTCCGTCTGTGAAAGAATTTCCCTGGGGCCCTCCTTTCCCCATTTTTTTGAATTGCTGGATCCGTCACTGACTAGGAATACTCCCATTCCACGTGATTGAAAAAAGCACCTTGATCAATTCTTTCTTTTTTACTTTGATTCTTCATCTAAAAATACTGCAAGTGTAAATTTAGTTGCGAGTGTCCAGGACATTACTAATGCCACTGGTTTGCTTCTAAAATATTATTGTGTGCTCCTCTTTACTGGACAGCTTGTATATTTTGCTTTACTTGAGTATTTGAAAAGAGTAACGTTCCATACCGAAGAACACGCATCATTTTGACAACTGCAATCTTGACACGTACATTGCAAAAACAGATCAATATACTCTAATATATCTTTATTTGCAGTAGAGTTAAAATTGAGAGGGTAAGTATTGTCATGTATTTGAAACCAATCTGGAAATGATATTTATCAATATGTAAGCTAGGCTCAATATGGCATATTTTGAAAGATTTCTTAACCAGTACATACTGCAAACTGATAAAATTATTAAATTTCATATGAAAACTGCTAAGGGTCCAGGGACACAGTTTCATCTGGAGACCCTGCTTTAAAGCATATTTACAGTCTGATAATGCCATTTCCAAATCTAAAATTTTCTCCAATCAATGTGGGGCTGAGGTGGGTGTGGCCCCTTTCGGGAACCTCGGAACATCTTCCTGCAACATTTGACCCCTCGTCGAGAATCTCTGGTGCCACCGCTACGTTTAAACATACAAAGGTGGACAGAAAAGAGGTAGAAATGTTGCCTAAATTCCATTACACATAATATATGTACTAACATAGTTACAGAGACCTATCTAGAGGGCCTATAACTTATGTGAACCACCAGTAATGGACTAAACTGTTCTTTGGTAACAGATTAAAAAAGCAAAAACCACCATACCCAATACAGTGTGCAATACAGTCAATATTGTGTGCAATATATATTTCTATATAAAAATGGAAAAACAAAAAACCATTTAATAAAAAAAATCCATGAAAATTCACACACATAATAATCCAAAACACGTGCCTCATACCAGTGGATTCAGCTGCACTGCCTCCTTCGTGAGGTTATCAACACAAAACGTAAGGAAATAAACTATTAATACATGAACATTCTAACACTTATTATTAGTTTATCAGCTGCGCCTCACATACTGGGGGTTCCAGAGAGGGCACAAGACCCCCATTAGAAAATCCTGGACCCCCATGGTAGAAGTTGTATTTTGTTGGGAAAAACTGCATTGAAAATACATTTGTTAAAATGGCTATTTCCAGGAATGTAGAGGTGCCTATTTCAAAAAATGTTCTCCCTCCCTGGTGGGTCTCAGGGTGTAGAATCTGTGTCTGGTTTTTGAAATCTTGTCAGGAACCTCGAGGCTTGGAAACCCTGTTAGGGTTCTTGGATATTATGGTCACTTCATACTGTTAAATTTTAAATCACAAATGTACCTACATCTTGAGTTGTAATTAAAAAAACTATTCTATAAGTGCACAGCAATGTTATCTACGGCCATGGTACTCAAACCATGGATCACAAGACTTACCCTGACCAATAATATCTTTAGACAAGGTCATGTCAAAACAAAAATTGGCAATTTATGCACTTTTCAACCCAGCTTCGAACACAAAATATGAATTTGAATTTGTCCATGCTTTGAAAAGATACGTTTCCTGTAAACAGATTGGAAAAATTTCTAACAAGAAGAAATTTTCTCATCTTTATTTTTAATTGCTACGTAAATATAACAATTCTTGGTGTTAATACCATAAATCAGCATGATTATATTAAAAAATACAAGCATGCATCATCGCAATACGGCCTGGCTTGTACAAGTGTCTCTTCCAGTGACCGCACCACGTATATACTTTCTTTCTAATCACAAAATCAATTCCAAACAAAATGGTTGTTATAATCAAGTCCCAAATCCAAACCAAGTTTTCTTATCAAACTACAACTTATATCCTCTAATATTAAAGTTGACTCAGAATGCATAAAAAAGCGTGATCTTCAGAGATACAGAGGCGACATAAGCTAAACATTTGCTTGTCTCTGCTCCAACCATGGTGGGACTGAGATCGGTGTGTACTCCCAAAACAGCAGCATTCCCCAATTTGCCAGCAATGTAATGTGGGCTTTGGGTCACCTCAATATAAGGTATCTGAAAATGGGTTGCAACCTAAAATGGCCCGAAAACCAGGGATCCACTCCACGTGTACTATATACCCACGCCTTCACTAATTGCATATAAATAAGCTAATGCATTACTTTACTGTATATCAAACCAGTTGGAATGTTAAACTCTGTCCACAAATATTCTTTGACAAAAACTGTTGTATGCCCATATATAGTCATGATGTGCCTATATAAGGTAATGATGTGTCATGTCATCAAGACCATATTTAGGCATGTCACATGTTTTTGATAGGGCAGGGCTTTATACAGCCAAAATCTAATGCATTAGCATTTTAGATTGGCTTCAATTTTAATGGTCATCAAATCCTGGCATTGGAAAGCTGCTGGCAAATTCTTCCACTTCCTTGCGCAGTTCGGAAATTCTTGATTTAATTTTATCATCGGTCTGTATAAAATCGAAGAATTCTTGCATTGATTTTCCTGTAAGAACAAATTTTTTAAACGGAATGTAAACGTTGAAATACATTAATTTTATTTAATAGGATCTATATAGTGCACATATCAAGAAAACTGCTCAAGTCGCCTTTTCCTTGATCATTGGGTACAGAATCAATCACACACAACGTGCAATCTCCTCTGCTTCCTGGGAGTATTCCCAGTTTAGCGTGTAATCAGCACTACTAATTTCACTCCAAATCATACACCTCCTACTAGGTATCTATTTATACACTTGGGTGAAGAGAGGCAAATGCACAAAAGTGTCTTGCCTAGGGGAACAAGCATTGTGATGAGCATCGGCTCGAACCCCCTACCTTCCAACCGAATGACCATGCTGCGCCACGTGCTTCAACATGATACATGAAATAGTAGAGTGATTGCAAAAAGTGGGGAATGTCTCCCACAGTAATAATCAATTGATTTCACGTCATGCCTGTGTATATGTGCAGTGTCAGTAGAAAAGGATTTCCGCATTTGTGGCACAGCAGTAAGGCTCCAGGCTTTTATTTAAAAGATCGTGAGTTCGAGCTGAAGCTGTTCATATTAGTTGTGCTCTTTGTAAAAGGCACTTTAATTATGCATTTCTCTGTACCCTTGTTAATAACTCTTTGATTTTTGTAAAATAAATAATTATTACTTTACTTAAATGTGGTGTACAGTATATTTTTTTCTACATTTCACCACAGTATACACCATAGTATATCTTTAAAATAATCAAGCCAGATAGTAATTTAAAAAAAAACTATGATACCTGATTGTGCCTTTGCATCGATACAAATCGCACATCCTTGATCAATAAACCGAGAAACTTTACGGAAGTCATCTGCTTTGAAGTTCCTTGATGTTAGCGCTGGTGCTCCTTCAAAAAAAAAAAAATAATGAATTTTTATTCATTTTTTCTGAATAACAATTCTTTTATTACAACAGATTCATAATTGCTACCATTTTATATTTGAAAATTAAACCTGAAATAAAAAAAATAGACATCCAGTATAAGTTATATTGTAAAAGATTAATTATAATAATAATAAATAATAATAAACAAACATTTGTTATGTGCCAATTTCTAAATAAATGATCAAAGGCGCCAAAGTATACATAGAGCATGGATTGAATATAGTAGTGGAGTAATAAATAGAAACGTAAAAAGACAATGCAGATATGAACATGGAAACAGAGTAGACAGGATGGATTGAAATAGATGAATTTTAAAATTTAGTTTAAATGAATCCAAGGCAATTAAATGAATATTGTTCCAAAAATGCAGATTTTCCTCTCTTTCAAGATGAGTTCAATATAAGACCACTTACAATTAAAGACCACCTTTAAAAAGCCCTAAATAATTGCCTATCTTTATATCTTTTTGATTTTTTTTTTTCTAATTAAAGGGTAGTCTTGATGGAAACCTGTATTGGTAAATTTATCATTTTTCAAGAATATTTTTCATTCATTTCTTACTCATAATTCATTTATAACTGATCAATTGCTTCTCAAAATACTTAGTGAAACAACTGACAGAAGAACACTGAATATATTCTGCCTAAATGATTTTATACTGTACCAATGTTATATTGTTTACCTAGATGACTTTTTTTATTAGTTTATATATACCTTTGTGGTAATTATGTTACTCACCTAACCGTAGTCCTCCTGGTACGAGGGCGCTCTTGTCACCTGGGCAAGTATTCTTGTTGACAGTGATAGATGCTAGCTCCAAAACCTTTTCAGCTCTAGCTCCATCTATGCCCTTAGGTCGAAGATCCAAGAGTGCTAGATGATTTTCTGTACCTCCTGAAAAGACAAATGAAAAAAAAAAATAATTTTAATATTTGTCTCAATATATTAATTATACAGTATATATTGTATAGTATATATTTATTAACATAAGCAAGAGGTGGTGAGAAAAATACTTTCTGTTGCTGAAGATAATTTTGGTACTTTTTTAAATTTAGATTTATGTAGCAGTATACATTTAATATGTTGAATACCATGTAGAAATTTATTATATTTTCTCAGCAATTTCATGTATGAGTTTGCTTGCATAAATTTTGATAAAAGCAAACTGATAGAGACACGATTTGTGATCAAAACATGATTAATTTCAATCAAAATGTCTTAGACTAGGCTTAATGGACCATAGCGCGGCCGTCTTGAGTGGGATAGTTCAACTGTAGAGGGCGGCAGTGACTAAACTAATTATACCACGCAACATTACAGCTTGTAAGATGAAATATGAAAAAAAAAAAATCTGAGTGCCTGTTGGACAAACTTGGCCACCAGCATATTACAATATAAAATGCTTATAAATGAAGATGCTTAAAAAGTAAAACTACTGCCAAAAGCAATTTCTTCACCTGATACGAGAGTGTAGCCCAACGACATGAGTTCCTCAGCCATGGCTTTTGCATTCATGAGTACTTGCTTCTGATATTCGACAAACTGTGGTGAGCAGGCCTGGATAAAATTTTTTTAAATAACAATAAATGGTAACTAAAGGTTATGATGCCATTTGACGGATTACCTTTGCCTGATAACCCTTAAATTAAAGGTTTATAGCAGGTTCCAATTGAAACGGAGGGAAAATAAATGAAAAATTTTAATGTTCGTCAATACTGGATCATATTTTATATAAATTAGGGAGCTGTCGATTTGCGCGACGACATGATGCTAGAATGGATTCAATCATGCGTGACCGTTCTACGTTCTCTGCACAACGTAGATTCGGCCAAATTATGTTGTAGAATCCATGTGATGAGAACCCAACGTTCTTGCACACACGATTTTATTTGACTTCATTACATTCTACGTCCTACCGTTGTCGCGCAGCTCCCAAATAAGTTAATACACTATTTGTCATTGCTGATGATGCCATTTAATGTGCAGTTCACCAATGAAATTTCATGTGTCTCCATAGGCACAGAATGAAACAAAATACTGATTATGATTTTTATAGCACCACATAGAAATAATAAGGAAAGAGAGATAAGCACTCCGGTCTGTGAGCCCAGAGCTCCAGTTTTGACTTTACTTTATCTTCAAACAAGTTTTATGAGATTGGAATACATGAATTAGACCAACCTGTTTTAATGCGACAGCAACGCCAGCGATGTTAGTATTGTGCGGACCACCTTGCAATGACGGGAAAACCGCAAAATTTATCTTCTGTTCGTAGTCGTACATTATATTTTTTCCAGTTTTCTTACTGACACTTTTTACGCCTTTTCGATAGAATATCAATCCAGCCCTATGTTTACGAAATATTAAGAGAATAAATAAATAATACTGTGTAAACATTTTTGTACTTGCTTCATGGAGAAATATTATTATGTAATAATCATTTGAGGATCATAAAGTTTTTGGTTAAAAAGTCCATGCTTCATTGCTTGGCAGCAACAGTTAACCAAGTTTAAAATACTGTACTCCTATAAATATAAAAAGAATAAAAGACACTACAGAAAATTATGCAATTTGGTCAATATTATCTTAGGCCCCATTTACACTTACGAGACTGGTTTTTGAAATTTTAATTACACCGAACACCAGCTAGAGAAGTTTATCAAAGGCAGTTTTATTCTGTTAAGTATAAAAGTGAACCATTCTGGCCGAAGGTCCACCACATAGTGGGAACCTCTTCTGAATCAATTCTGTAGTTTAGCCTTCAGACTGGCTTGAGTATAATCCCTGTATATGTTGATTATTCTGATTTGGATTAATAAATTAAGCAAACATTTATTACAATCACAACTGTCAGTACCAAGTGCCCTCAAATCCTCCTCATTCCAAGAACACCATATGTCTGTTAGTATAATACCTCCATTGTTGGACATACCAGTAAACAAAAACATAATGACAACTTTCAATTCAGTTTCCTGGATTTCAAGATGACTTGCATTATTTAATGGTTTCAGCGTATGTCCAGACTGGTTAGTTAATCATGAATCGAAAGCAAAAACCACAATATGTAGTTGGGGAGAAATATGCAAAACCACCTGCATGGCATTAGGTTAATGATGGATTTCATTGGTGATACTATCTTAAAGCAGATGATGCAAGAACACTTACATATTTTCTAAGGGATAAAAGTGCATAGGGTCATTCTGCCTCAAGTCAGGCAAAAATTTTAAAAGTTCCCCTGTGACCCCCCCCCACCCACCTTATACATTGGTATGTCAAAAGAATCCAAAATTGCAGCCTCAATTTCCAAGCGGTTTTTAAGTTATGACCTTTTGAAATTTAAATATCATACCCCCTTTTTCATTCAGGTAATGGCTCCCTCAACTTAGTACGGTTTTTACAAAGCTATACCTTCGGGAATAATGAAGATAAAAACTTGTGAATTGCTACATTTGACCCCTCTTTCAAGAAATACCATTCAGATTTGGGTAGCATATTTCATTACAATGTCAGATGCCCCTAAAATCGCCCCAAAGCATTGTGCAAAAATAGATTCGAGCTTTTTCAGAGGGCCGTATCTTATCATTCTTTTAACTAGGGAAGTTAAAATTAAACATGTGATGGACATGCTGATACTGCTACATAGAAGTTTGCAAGGTAATTAGAGCAATAATGAAGGTATGATGGGGTCACGAACATGGTTGCTGGACCATTGACTCTAAAAATACCCACTACTTTGACTGACCGGATGACCCTGTGGACACTTAATATTAATTGTGAAATTTATACCAGTATACAGATACGCATATCATCAGTGTAAGTAGAAAGTTTAAACTCAGTATCTCAAGTCCTTATGTGTGAACGGACACTTTTCTCAGATTTTGGATCATACAGTACAGCACAGGTGTACAAAATAGAAGTATAGCACAGATGCACAGCATGGTATTACAGCAGAGCATAAGGGTTCAACACAGATGCATACCACAGGGTCACATTAAAAGGATCAACAGAGGTGCACAAAAGTGGGGTATGTACACCACAGGTGCAAAGTTACAATACTGATGTTCAACAATGCAACTGTGAACTAGTAAAAATTCACACAACCAATAAACAACAAATAAGCAAGCATTAATGCTTGTTTAATTAATACTGAGGGAATGTCAAGTCCTAAGAGGCATACAATAAAAATAAAATTTAATTATATAAAATAACAAAATCTTAAAATGTATATACATAAAAAATATGCTTGTCTCATTAGAAGACATACCGTGTGCCTCGCAAGCTTTTGTGAGTTGTTGTGGAGACGACGTCCGAATGTTCAAAGGGAGATGGCAAAACTTTGGCAGCAACCAGTCCACTGATATGGGCCATATCTGAAAACATTATTGCTTTTTGGTCATCACAGATCTGTTGAAAAATAATAACCAATATATTTAAAAAAAAAAAAAGACAGGAAATGTCACAAACTCATTGACACTGTTATTTTTCTACACTGTTAGTTATTCTCTAACAACATATTATAATCAATGAGACGCTAATTATTAAATAAATATTTCCTCCTTTTGCCATCTGCCTTGTCCAATGATGTTGGCAATCATGGCTCTCCATACACCTCTGTCTCCACCCTGGGCTTTGAAGTTGTTATTGAATCTTTCCTATAAATGTCATCAACTGAAATACTGACATTGTTACTTATTCTCTGACAATATTATATATTTTCTGGCAATATACTTGATTTAATGGTGACATAATAGTTATTCAATGAAATTGTCACTTCACTAGAAATGTAACTTATTCACTGGCATGTCACAATGTTTACTGTACAATATTGACTGAAATGTAGCGGTGCTTTATTCACTGACAACATTACTTATCTATTCTCTGACAATCCACGGAACTGCTGCAAGTAATTCAGTGTAACTTATTTACAGACAGACAAATATTTCACATTCTCTGCCTGATATATACCAAATATTTATTGGCAAATGAATTTATCTGTATACATACTTGTCTAAACCTTGCATAGTCTAGTAGCCTGGGGTATGCACTATACCCACAAATAATGATTTTTGGACGGAAGAGATTTGCAGTTTCTGCTAGCTTATCATAGTCAATTAACCCAGTGGTTTCCTGTAACAATAAATAATAATCAAATTTTATACAGTTAACATTTTTTTTCTCAGAAATTTGTATCTGTACTAAACAGTGTACGTAAACAATAAGCATAGCTTGTCTAAATCTAGTTTACATTTTGAAAACATAATACGCTGCACTGTAGTAATATTTCTAAAATACTGTAATTCTGCATTTCACTAATTTAGTAATTTTCAGCCTTTGTACTGAATATGTATGTTTCAACATTAAGGTAAGGGAGAAGAATAACCCACAATTAGCAGCATCATTGTGCTGAACTGCGTATGGATGTAGTCTGTGACTACCTAGCCGCTTATAGTAGTTGTTTCATGTTCACATTATTCCACAGGGGTTGAACTTAGCAGCTTAGCTCAGTCGGCTAATCTGGTGGTAGCCACTGTGTGTGCGTTGAACCGTGGAGATCTCTAGGTCCCCGGTTCAATTCCCATCGCTGCCTCTCGTTGTGTTTCAGCTAGAGGGCTGAAATACAAGTTACAATAGTGCACCGACATTTAAGCCATAGGTCCCGTGTGCATTTATGGCCCATGTGCACGTTGAAGAACGCAGTACACTCTTCGGAAAAGAGTAGGGGATTGTCTCCCGGTGTACTGCCCAATCACCACCAGAAGGACCCCACTGGAAATGAGTCTTCTTCTAGACTTTTGTTGGGCTATCCTTGGTGTTTAAACCGAATAAATCCAATCCAATCCCAATCCAACCATAGCATAGGGGTAACCACCCCCTACTCTTCCGAAAGATGCAATGGGTTCTTTGAAGTGCATATGAGTCAGATGTGTACACTGGATCATTATTTGAAGTCCATATCCAAAACAACTTGGTTCTATCAACTGAACGCTGGATGAGGACAGCTCGAACCAGTGCCAATGTTAAATGCTGTGGTTTTTTGGCATCCCTGCCTTACCGCTTGGCCACTTGACTCACCGCGAAAAATGTTTTCCATTGTACCACAGACATAGGAAACAGTAATAAACATATACATCTCAATATTCAGTTCTATTGACTGTTGACTCATACATACAGTAAATCAAAATGGGAAATTCCAATGTTTATCAGCTTGCTCCTACCATAGCTCAGTTGGAAGAGCAAGCATACGATAGTATAAGAATATAGAACTGCAAGAGATCCGACTCCCAGGGTTTTGTTGGAACGCAATCCTATCTATAAAAAGCACTATCACAAACTAGAGGGCATCCTTCAAGTTCAAAAATAGGGCGCCCCTATCTGGTGGTAGTACTTTTTTTAATGTTTCATCGTTTGCATACAAAATCTGGGAAGTCGGATCTCTTGCAATTTTATACTAGGTGATTTTAATAACTGAGATCCGTTTGTACTTACATCTAGCCTGTATGGCATGGACTCAAAGAAAATGGAGGTTGCAGAAATCCGCTTTGTATCTGTCATAAATCCATGGGTTAAACTAAAGAAAAATATATAATTGTGCAATTACATTTAATTAAAAAACTGAATTATTTTTTAAATAAAATTATCAAAATAATTTTGCTAATTAAAAAATTTCTATTAAAAGTTTCCAAAATTTACTTCTAATGTAAATACAGGTCTCCCTCTAATGAAAGACCCCCTCCAATTAAAGATCCCTCCAATTAGAGATCACTTTTCTGTGGTCACCAATTAACAAATGTCTTTATCTTGATTATTCTAACCAAAAGCTCCCTGAGAGCACTAGGCGACGTGACGCTGCCTGCTGAACGGTGGTAGCCTGAACAAATCATCATTAAAAACAATCCGTTGCACGCTTTGTGGCGTTGCATTCGTCATAGAATCACATCGGCCGACGGCCGTCAGGCACTGTGAATGCCTGCCTTAACACATCATATCCAAACATCTTTTTTGACTAGCCTAGATTTGATTCTTGTTTTCTTTCTTCTCGAGTTTTTACTTGGTATTAATAACTATTGAAGGTAATTATAATATCACATAGCTTAAACGCATATCTGTGGCATGGTTTTCCCTAAAGCATGACAAATTATACAGGCTTAAGGAAAATCTATGACGTATGTGCCAAAGATCAATACTACTTTGCAGCTCCATCAATACTTTGTATCGAATTTGAATCAAACCATGGAGGTATTATTGAGAAGGAGATCACTCGGCAACAGATCCCTTTGATGTGACAAACCTATGTGTTCTCCGCTTTTGGATCGCGCGCGGGCGTATTACCCTATAATTCACATTTTTTCGTTAGCAACAACTTGGCAACGACGTGCATTTATACGCTTCCAGCAAAGCAGTTGTGCAATAAAATGTTTGATTTTAACCCATTAAATATCTTTATAATGAACAATGTTCCCCTGATCAGATTTTTTCGGGCTTTTGGTATGTTATTATTTGTATATTTCAGGAACGGATTCCGTAAAATATTTATGTTAAAATTACTTCTGTGTTCATTATAATTTTGTCTAAAGATCGACTGGTTCGACTATAAAGCTAAGTCAGCGTAAAACTGAAAAATACTCAGATTTTGGATTCATTTTTCGAATATTTAACCCTAAAATGCCTTAGTTTATTATAATCCTTAATCATTTATTAATTAATATCTTTTAAAATTAGAATTGGCGAATTTTGTCCAATTTATGAAAATTGAAGTTGAAATATATCAATACTTTGTATCGAATTTGAATCAAACTAAGAGAGGACCGCATTAATTAATAATCAACCGAAAGATGACGACTTACTGGCCACCATGAGGTAAATCCAGACCCATGATCCTGTCATGTGGCTTCAAGAGGGCAGTGTAGACAGCGAAGTTGGCAGGAGACCCAGAGTACGGTTGTACATTCACTCCCCATTTCTCTGGATCCAAATCAAAGGCCTCTAGCGCCCTCTGTTGGCATAGCAATTCTATCTTATCAATGACATAAGTACCACCATAGTACCTAAAAAAAGAAGTTAATATGGTTTATATCTAACATATTGCTTTCAATACTGTTGAATTTGCATTATCATCGATAATGTTAAATTTGCATACACTGTAGTTTACCATAACTTCAAGTGTTTACTAAATCAATCATTCAGAATTATTTTTAAAAATTGATTTAATACTAACCTTTGACCTGGGTAGCCTTCTGAATATTTATTAGTTAGACACGACCCCATTGCTTCAATTGCAGCTCGACTGCAAAAGTTCTAAGGGTAAAGAACAATAAAAATAAGCAACAGCCATCATAGACCCATGTAGTTTCAACGACGGATGTGTCAAAGGTCAAGTCACATAAAAAATCATACAGCACACACTATCCTAATATTGTCTGCTGAATCTTAATTGTTAATGAAAAGTCATTATCATGTTGAACCAAGGAGTCATTATAGAAACAACTTCCTGGTTGTTCTTGGTCTTTGTAACCAAATTCTGCAACCATTTTCAGTACTTAATGTACTCAAGTCAAAAATAATCTTTCTTTGTCAATGCTTGTGCCACAACTGTGATAATTTAAGGTTACAGAAGACCTACATTGGGTTTTAATTAAAAATGGATACACCATGGTCCGAAGTGTATTATTGTTTTGATCTTTACTTTTATAACCACCAAAATTCTGTAACCATCTTTAGTATCTGTTTGAACAGTATAATATATAGCATTCATATCTGATTATAGGCCTTATGGTAATAGGTATGCAGCATAGTTTGTTTATGTGCATTCCATTGGCATTTGGCACTGTTTATTACACCTTTAGCTTGTACCCATGTACCTTGTACCTTGATGTGAATAAAGTCTATAACAAAGTGTAAAATTACAACAGCTACAGAACTCTAGACATTTTAATCAGTTGTAATATACACCACCTTACAAGGGTCTATGAAAAGAGTCGAGAAACAGTATTCATTTCAATTTCAATTGACGAGGACAACATTTTGTTGTTTAACTTTACTGAAAGCTAAAGTTAATTATACAAATTAAGCCAAATATTAAATTTTATAAATGTTTTTTGTAAAGTTATTGTCTCTGGGTAAGAATTTTTTTTTTTATAAAATACATTTAATTATTGTAGTAGCACATCTTAGTGTGGACCGTAGCTGTGACATCTAACTTTCAGAATAGAAATTTCAATCAAGGTTTTCATCACTTTTTCTACAGCCAAAGTTCTACACTATTACTATATGCCAGGCTGGGAGAGTTTGACTATTAAATTAATGTTTCTTAATTAGATTAGAAAGAATACATAGAAAAATCTTAG
The DNA here is from genome assembly GCF_011630105.1 of Anneissia japonica. Classification (NCBI taxonomy): domain Eukaryota; kingdom Metazoa; phylum Echinodermata; class Crinoidea; order Comatulida; family Comatulidae; genus Anneissia; species Anneissia japonica. The sequence goes on along the minus strand of NW_022702824.1, from coordinate 956,264 downwards.
TGCAGTACCTCTGAAGCGATTAATTCCAGTCCACGGACTTGTCTGCTTTTCTCCTCTTTAATCAATGCACTAATTTCTGGATCATCTTTAACCAACGGTTCCTGCAACGTCCATGCTTCATTGGCATCAGATGATGCATGCCGTAAAACTGAGATTAAAAAGCCTTGTCTAGAGGGCTATAAAGTGAATAAAAAAAAATTGTAATACTGTGCCAAGCTAGTTACAAATTTATGTACTTAATTTTTGCTAATGTACACATTTATGTTTGGGCTTCCAGAGAAACTTACAAGTGTATTGCCTCAAAAGAAATTTAACGGTAAAGGTTACCAAAAATTTTTGCTATTATTAAGCTTACAGAAGGCCTACTGTACGTGAGGTTTAAATTAAAAGTTATTATATGGTTCTAAGTTCAGAAGTTGTTTTTATGCTTGGACGGAAATTTAACTTATGCTTTAAATATTTCAGTAACAAAATTTGAAATAGCACAATCAACATTTAAATGAACCACAATTATTAAATTAATGCGACAACTTCCCGATTTATATCATACATTGTACTGCTTATATCATACATTGTACAGATATTATTCTCCTGCAGACGATTGAAGCAACTCAATCGAAATGTCGAGACTTTCTCAACTACAACAGTTCTTTCAGAACTATGTACCTACGTGGTGTACAGCAAGCTTGAACATATATACATTGTAGTTGTACTGCTTTAACAACATTCATCTACCATTTTTCTACAAACACTGGTAGAAACCACCGGTACTTACGTGCCGTGAATCAATTTCGCATCATACTGTGAATGCAAACTCATTTTCCAACATATATATTTTCTTTAATCTAGTTAGTAATGCTGTAACAGTCTTTGGACCCTGGCACTAAGGTTATAATAATACCGTAAAACCTTGAATAGAAGCCCTGGGCTTCTTCTTTTTTTGCAACCTTTGGATGGGCTTCTTTTCAAGATGGGCTCCTTTTTCGAGGCTACTTTTGCAAAGTAAAGAGGGGGGCTTCTTTTCAAAATGAATGCGGTAAATTTTGGGAATTACGTACTATAAAACAATAAATAGGACCACGGTAACATCAGTCTGTATCATGGAGTGTATTAACCGACACTGAATCATCTAAACTACTGTATATATAAAGCCTGTTTTTCAATAGGCAGATTTATTCGCGTGAATCAAAACGTTGTTTCGCTTCCTGAGCTGATTGTTTGTACATTTTTTCGCTTCTCAAAAACTCAGATAGAAATGTGAATGCACACGCGCATGAACAGACACTTTCCATTTGCACGAATAAATTCACCTAGCAGTGGAAAACGGTCTTAAAGCAAGCTGTTTTTTAAGTTATTTTGTTTGTTTGAAATTCATGCAAAATAAAGAAAAGGGCTTCAATTCAAGATGGGCTTTTTCTCGAGATTAAGCACATTGGGCTTTTACTCGAGGTTTTACGGTATTTAATTTAGTGTATAGTGGATAATTTCATTATAAGTTCTTATTGTAGATGTCATTATTTAAACAAATAGGCCTAGGCCCTAGGCCTACACCTTTTAAAACAGATCTGTAGGTCTAGGCTAATTAAGTCAATCGTGACGTCATCACTGCAGCTCCCAACAATGTTATTTGACTATATCCCCCACAGTCAAATAAGTTTTCAATAGTGGACACTTGGCTTGATTTTTTTCTAGGTTTGTGTGCAAAATAAATACCTAAGTTTTGGTCACCGAGAAGAGATCGCGCACTGCACCACAATAACAATTGAATTGTAATTGAAAATTGTCTAATCTTCGTATAATTAATAATTTTCCTATAGGCTAGTATACTATGTATGCGGAGCTCTAATAATTGCTTATTATTATTAATTATGTTGTCAATTGATTTTTAATAAAATTTTGCTTCATACATGGAAAATCAGAGCAGCCATCCAATCAGCTATCATCAGCTAACATCGGCCAAATTAAACTTTATTGATTTATCAATCAACCAACCAATTATTAAACTTAAATTGAAGCGTGTCTGGCTTTTTGGCAATGCCTTTCTACTACTACTAGACTGTCCTTACAATATGGTACACTTATTCAAGTATAATGTATTTCAGAGATTCCATGTCTGATTTAAAGAGAACTTTTACACATCAGGCCTACAGCCAACAAACACTGATTGAGGACAGGCCAATTGATATATAAGTAGGCTGGCCTGGCCCAGACGAGGGGGTACCATCACCTTTCAATCATTCTCCTCCTCTCTGCTGATCCAGTCTCCGCTATTCCAAAAAATATAGTTTTGGCCTGCTTTCTTCAGCCTTCGTTAACTTATATGACAACAGAACCTAGCTGCATGACTTACCATACGCAGTAACCGTAAAGAAGACAGCGACATTTTAACACGTTTCTTGTTAACTTGTATGTCTACTATGAATTACTGGAAGCAATGATCGAGGTTTCGAGCATTGATTGCATTCCAAAGAAGAATATCCTGTCTCTAGCCACGTACCACACGTAAATCCCAGAGCATCCTCTCTTGGGATTCCGTTAATTCTGTACTTAGCGCAGCGCCACCAGCGAGGGAAGAGGGCTAATCCGTAAATACAACTTATAATACAGTATTACCAACTTTTTTTTCCTTACGATTTCGGCAATGCCGTCTTACAAAATACGACAATTATTACAAAATACGGCGTAACAGCCACCCGTAATAATAATAAAAATATTGTGTGTAAAGTGTGCCATTAAATGGAATATATAAAACGGGTGTCTATTAATAAACGAAGAAATTAAGGAAATAAATGGCGCAGTATGTTGTTTCCATGTCCTCTTTGCGGTGTATTATAAACTCAATAGGCAGTAATTAAAACACAATAAACAATGATTAAACTCTGGACTTTTATTTCTCTCCTGGTTCTCGTGGTCATGGTGTAGTTACATCCCATGTACACAAAAATGAGGTGACACACCAACATAGTATTCTTTTTTTAGACATGGTCCATGGGTCATATGAAGTCGGGCTCGCGTGTTTTGTAAAAGTAATCACGAAAAATGGGCATGTAAAACCAGATCACAACCGTACTGAAAACAAATTTATGCATTCTCGCCTCATCTTTAGTCACTGTACAAGGCCTACTCTGAGCCAAGTGTCTACTCGATGGAGTTAATGTCATATACACTAGAAGGGCGCAATCTGTTTTGAAATGTGGAGGATGGGGCAGGGGACATTTCGTGAGTTGACACCCACCCTCAGACCCACCATGGTTGGGGCTGAGGTGCGAAAATTTGAGGGAATAGTACGTCTAGATGGCCAGAAAATGACATTTTTAGTAAAATTCATCCATCATCACATCACCATTATATAGGCCTACTCAAAACGAAGCGCCAACAAATTTCCCAGTGATCTTTTATGGATTTTCGGCAACCATTTTTCAGCAATATGTGTGATGGTGTGATGTAGGCCCTACCATAGAAAAAGCTTACGGTACAAACATTGTTTTTGAGTATGTACTTTACACAGGCCTACTTCAAAGCCGCGGTGAGGTGAGAAATTGACTAAATAGTACCTCTAGATGGCCGGAAGTGACACTTTTATATAGCAAAATTCATCATCATCACAACATAATTATATAGTCAAAATGAAACGCCAATTGAAATTTTTCATGATCTTTTATCAGGGATCGATCTTTAACTAGGACAACTTAGGCATAGCTTACTAAGCTTTAACTATACTATAACAATTGTGATCAACAAATCACAACTTACTTTTTCGCCTTTAGCACAATTTTCTTCACTTTTTAATATTATTAATATTATTCTATTATCACCATCGTCATCATCATCATATCGTCATCATCATAATTATTATTATTATTACTAGGCCTAGTAGTACTGCAGTATTAAAACAAAACTTTATAGAGTACCGTATCAAAAGAATAAAAAACCAAACTGAATACAATATCACATTTCTGTATCTGAAAAGACTTGGCCTGGGATTTATGGATTTAAGATTTTTTTAAATCACGCTTAGGCCTATGTGTTTTTTTTGTGTTTTTTTATGTGTTATTTTAGTAGAGGCCTAACGCGTGCTGATGCATATTTACATAGTTTAGAAGATTCATTTTAAGTGATCCCTGGAAATTTGAATTTGTATTAGTGGCTAACAAGAACACAACAAGCTTTAAACTTTTGACACATGTACAAAGGGGGGGGGTGCACATTTATTTTTATTCATTAATATTTTATATGCTTTCAAAATCAGCGCCGCGGCAACGCGCTTGGTACCCCATCCATGCACTCTGCTCTGACACCTCCTATATTACACATGGGGTCATTAACACCCCATCCATGCACTCTGCTCTGACACCTCCTATATTACACATGGGGTCATCTCATTTCACAGAATGAACTTCCGGCTGCAGTAGTAGTGTGGATGGAAAAGTTACATCATCAAGCTCTGGCAGAAAAATGTTTTCAATAAACAGTGTGGGTTCGCAGGTAATGCATTCAACTCGTGTCCGTACAGGCTAGATTTACAATGATTGAATTTTATTTCAAACTTATTTATGGTCAAGCACGTATGATCTCTTTTCTAGTGTCGTATGCTAGGCAGCCCTAAATTTTCGCTACAGAGTAGCGGATAGCATGTTGTTATCGCCGTTGAATCGGCACTAACTCGTACATCCCATCGGCCTAGCCTAGGTGGCCAGGCCTATCTGGCCCTAGGCCTAGTCTAGGTAGAAACGTACTACTACTATTGGTATTTTCTCTTCATAGATCTTAACACATTTCTAACTAGGCCGAGGATACCTTCTTGCCTGGTAAATAACAGTAGAGTCCCTCCTTTGTTTGAGCATATTTTTTATTTTTCATTTAATTATTTTTTCTAATCTTCTCATTTTATAAGAACCATTGATTGATGACGTAATAATAATATTAATAAATAGGCCTAGCTAGTACTACTACTAGTAATATAGGTGTACTTTTTTATCTGCAAATTGAGGGAAATCGTGTTAGTTGGTCGTTTCTGACTTTATTTATCTACAAATCTCTACCCCCAAAACCACTGCCATTTGATCCCTACTTCACCCACCCAGATTTGTAGCAGTTATACTCCATCCTATGGTTTTTTTTTGTTTGTTAATAGTAGGCCTAAATACTGTACAGTTTATATTCATTTTCCCTGTTGCCGCAACATGCACTCTATGTAACTTATTTCTCTGTTTCCTTTAATTTAAGGAAGATGCAGCAAACAAACTTGTGCATGCTCTCTAAATAACAACTCCCTGCTCTCACAACATCAAAACTTGACTATTGCAGTTAGCTTTTTATGCTTACTTCCCAACACATTAGTCAAGAAACGTAAACTAATCTAAGCTGCACGTCTCGTTTTAAACTCATTCCTAGATCAGAGCATATTACACCCACACTCAAATTGCATTGACTTCCATTCAGGCAGTGCATTGTATTTAAGATTGTTTTCCTTGTACATATTGTATACAAGACCTTTCACAGCAGTGCAACAACTTGCCTACATAGTCTTCTTACACTGTACTCCACAACCTGTACAAGAAAACTCCGATCTACTTCAAGCACTTCACCACTGTTCACACCCAAATGCTGTCTTAGAATTTTTGTGTAAAGGTCATTTAGTGTTGCCGCCCCTAAACTATGGAATGATCTGCCAGTTCATATGTGCGAGTCTCCTTCGTTGGCCACTTTTAAGAAGCAGCTTAAAACTCACTTTTTGCATCTCTGTGATCTTTTGTTTTCTTCAATTAACTGTTTTTTTTCTTTGGTAGGCTAGTTTTACAGTAGATGCCAAAACCATTAGAGCACCTGTGAGGAATGATCTTGCTGACCATTTTTTCAACAGTGGTCTCAAATTGCAAGAAAACAGTGCAATGGTTTTGGTTCCCTGCACTAGTCTGTTTTTGTAGTTTATTTTTTTAGTTAATTTCAGGATAATCTGCGTCAATTTTTCTGCTGTTTCTGTAAGTTCACCTTAAGTTAACCATGTTATTTGCACCGTATAAATTAGTATTATTATTATCATTATTATTATTATTATTATTACAGTACAGTAGGACAGACCTTCAAATCACACATGCAAGAACCTGCAGCTCTAAAGCATTCTCTCATAGATTCCTTCTACTGACATTCCACAGTTTTTTGTTGTTCTAGTAGTAGAAGTAGTAGTAGTAGTAGTCAAAATTTGAACGTTAAAGAAATAAAACATGCGATATTATTGATTTCATTTTTAATAAATTATAAAATAATGATTTTTTTTTGTTTTTGTTTACCGTACTTCTAATAGCATCTTCTCTCGCTTAGCCAAGTTGCAGCTGCATTTCATTCCATTAAGGCATTAGCACACAGCAGTGTGGTCACTAGATCAACACCACAAAGGAAGCATGTCACATCCACGAAAAGGGACAATGCTATATGCTCAGAAAGCCTGGACAATGTAAGTAATTGGATTTTATCTCATTTATTGTAGTGCAATACGCTATATTTCCCTAACTACTGCAGGGAGGTTATAAACCAATATGAAGTTAGAAGTGCATGCCTGCAACAAGTTCCATCAACATAGACAAACATACATGCAACATAGGTTTATGTTGATTGACTTTGGATACTTTAATATAACACCTACAATTAGTCGAACGTTGGATGCAATAAGAGGAAAATTGAAGACAATAGGAATTTTTCTAGTGATGGAACTTTATAAATTCACATGAAATCATGAGATTTATTAAATATTATTTTTGGTTGTTTCTGTTTCCTTCGTTGCACAAGGTTCTGTTAAATGTTCAGGAACTTGGTTTGAACTTGCTTACTGAAGACATCCAATTCAACTCCTTATTACCTGCAAGTTTGAATCCAAGGAAAATGTTATGGACTGAGTCACATGTTTCCTCAGGGTCATTTTTCTACAACAAACACGGTAGGTGTATGGTTGTAAATAATATCAGAGAATTGATTTAATTTAGTTTAGACATACTGCTACAATTGTTTGAATATTAATATGTTTACAAAACTAACGTTAAAATGACACTAGAGGAAATTACTATTCTCAGGTTAGATAAATGAAATGCTTCAAAAAAATTCCTTTGGGCCGTCCATCTTTTTTCATGCATTAATCTAATTTTTGTATAATTTATTTTTCCACTAGTGTATGATATTCAACTATACTAATTGCTTACTATTATCCATAATATTATTATATTTATGTGCATACAATTGCAGGGCTTTTTTGTTTATTCTAAGCAAAAGAAAAAGCAAATATCTTACTTTTGTATTTTATATACAAACTAAAAAATTCAAATATTATTTTGTTTAACTCATCACTGATGGTATACTGTATTTTTAATAGAATGAAATATAGGCAAAACAATATTTTTTTCATTTTATAATTTTACAGGATTTTTAGAGCATCAGCTTTCACAGGAAACCCAAAGGTCTAACGGTCCCCTGTCAGTATTGGTGAATTCTCATGGTAAGTTTTAGTATTTACCATACCAATAGAGAAATTGGTTGCAAGTACAATATGTCTTTAAGAGTAGTACTTAAAAAAGATAAAATTGGCGTGATTTTTGTTTAAACCATATTTATAGAGAGTGACCCTTCCAGCGTATCCTGGGTCGGCTGATATTCAGGGGCCCTCTGAAATCATTGGCGGATTGAAGGGTGGGCTGAGCCGGCCCTTCTCCTAAATTGGTCAAAATTATTTTTAAACGTAGAGAAGAAAATTAAAACTATAATCAAATTTAAGTCTGAGAGTGCCATTTCTGGCCATCTAAAGCTGCCATAATCATACATTTTTATGCATTATAAGGATTAAGGAGTTGTCAGAAAAAGTCCTTTATGCAAGCCAAAATACTCATACTATTGTTGAAATATTTTGTATGTTTGTGGCATGGGTCATTCTAATGTTTGCTGCACTCTCCCATGATCATCTTTTCCAGTCATCACCAATCCAGCATTTCGTATTCAAGATTGAGATAAACTAATTTCTAATCTTTTTTTTTCCAGGTCAGTGGCAGGCAAGAAGGGGCTTTAAAACAAGAACAGCATCGATTGGACGAGTTGGATCTGTAACACATGACACAAAAGTGGAGTCAACCCTCCTTCCAAAATGGTTTACTAGGGTAAGCAACATCATGTTATATGAACCCTTTTTGTGTGTATGTGACATCGGAATTTTTAATATTCAAAGTAATTTTCCTTTCATGCATTTCACTGATCATCTTAAAATAGTTTATGTAGTGACATCAAAATTACAATTAATTAGTATATAGTGTTCTTTTAGCATGCACACAGGAGCCAAAGTTCAACCCCCTTTAACCCCGGGAAGCACAAACATCATAATAAAGATAAATTTGTTGACTCTTTGAACATTTTATTCAACACCTTTTAAAAAAATTAAGTAATTGATTTGAATATCAAAAAACTAGGACAAAATGGACTTTTCCACTAAGCACCTTCTTCCCCCCCCCCAACACACACACACACACACACACATGCGTTTGCTGGACAACATGTGTGTTTGTGGGACATGTACATATTTCTGGTCGTGTTCCGATAGGTCAGTAAAGTTTGATTGACACTACGGAAATGTCCATTAAAAAGAGAAGCAAACGATTAAATACTATATAATCTGGTATTACTTGAATCTTCAGAGTAAGCAGTCAAAAGACACAGATAATTTAGCCAGTAAGTTATCAAGTGCATTGTCGGCTCAGGAGGAGAGGATAACGGACCACGATAGCTTCAAGACCGGTTACATTGACGGATATTTAAAAGGACGAGATGAACCGAAGAAAACAGACCGCATGAAAATGTGGATCAACATTCTCATCCTCTCAGTCCTCATTTATTACAGTGTTAAACTTGCGACTATGTTTGGTGAGTAAATAACAAGTTGTAATAGTGAGAATTATTACTATTTATACACAAAAATGGAAACTTGTCAGCATTTTCTAGTTTGATAGAAATACCTGTAATGATGTCATATCCATGCAAGGGTCCCTAGTTGGAAGAGGTCATTTCCTTGAGCTAGATCTGCTGTGGCTGATCTAGGAAGCCCAGATGGGCCTCTTTTCGAGGCTAAGCCCATTAGGCTTCAATTTGAGGTTTTATGGTATCTCTTCTTACCAGCAGGCATCTACAAGTAAATGAACAATTTTCCCTTTAATTTCACTGTAGGTCGTGTGTCACTTATAGGGCCATCGTCAGTTGACACTCTAAATGTCAAAGACGTTAGTTTTGAGGATGTCAGAGGGGTAAGTTATGTTATGGATGTTTTTTTGACACATTCATCTTCTTTGCACGTACATATACTGTACCATTTTGTTGGAAACCTATTCTTCCATTGAGTTCAAAACGCATTCATTATTACAGAATATTTATGGTGGATGTCTGTGATAACAGTTATGAATTATGGTTTTGATAGCCAATTCCTACAGTCAGAAATTAAAGGTCCTTGAAATGTTCTAATGATCTATATAAAGCAAATTATGATGATTTGGTTAAGTTTTTTATTTTATGTAATACTTTATAATAATACTGTTCCTAACAATGTGAAGAAAATTTGACAAATTGAAATAAGAATAAAACAAATATTATAACTGGTCTTCAAGTCATGGATTTCAGGGTTGCAAGTTTTAAAATGATTTTTAAAGTATTAACTTTATTTTTGTTATTGTTATTATTAATTTCATTATTATTGTAAAGAATTGTTTACCCATTGATGACTCCTCAGTTGGCTGCACAGGCTGTAGTTCACATTAAGAAGTAAAAATATTTACTTAGATTTTATGTTTTAAAGTATAGTTTATTTTACGAGAATATTAGATTTTAAATGTAAATACTTTTTTTAGGTTGATGAAGCAAAATCAGAACTACAAGATATAGTAAACTACTTGACGGACCCAGAGCGATACACATCCCTAGGGGGGAAGCTTCCTAAAGGTGTTCTTCTAGTAGGCTCCCCCGGTACCGGGAAGACGCTCTTAGCACGAGCAGTAGCAGGTGAAGCCAACGTTCCTTTCTTCTACGCTGCTGGTTCAGATTTTGATAACATGTTTGTCGGATCTGGAGCAAAGAGAGTAAGGGATATATTTGGTAAGTAACACTAAAGTTAAATATTAATTTTAAATCAAAGTCGTACTATTACAATTGTTTTTATAATGCCAAAGTTGCTGTTATTATTAATATTGCGATTTCAGTATTTATTTTACTCAAATGCAGTATTTAATTATATAATATCTCTATAAATTTAATGGTCTATATATTTTTTAATTATTAACAGTAAAAATTGAATAAACTTAATATTATTATAATTATTATTTAATTGTTAATTTGGTTTACACATTTTTAAACTGTATTTGAATTCATCTGAAAACATTAGGTTTGGTGGAAACAGTGGTGGTAATGATTTTTAAATGTTTACTTGCCATTGTAGTGCCATGTTTTCCTCATGCAAGTTAGGTTTTAATTTTAATATTTTAAAAGTTTAATATACTGATTCACAATGACATTATTTAGAGCTTGTTTCATAATGTAATGCATTAGATTTACACTTTGATTTGATGATAACCCACGGAAGCACAAATACTTATTTCCAGTGGGGTCTTTCTAGTGGTGATTGGACAGTACGCCGGGAGACACCCTACTCTTTTTTAGGAGAGTACACCGCGTTCTTTAAGATGCAGGTGATCCATACTGCACACAGGACCACGGCTTAGCTGACCCCATATCCCACACAGGACCAACAGCTTAGCCGACCCATATCCCACACAGGACCAACGGCTTAGCTGACCCATATCCCACACAGGACCAACGGCTTAGCTGACCTATATCCCACACAGGACCAACGGCTTAGCCGACCCATATCCCACACAGGACCAGCGGCTTAGCCGACCCATATCCCACACAGGACCAACGGCTTAGCCGACCCATATCCCATATAGGACCAACAGCGTAGCTGACTAATCTATGCTGCTCTCATATTTTATTCTAAACTATGAAATATAATGTTTTATTGTTTCTTCTAAATACTGTACCTAGCTGAAGCTAAAGTGAGTGCCCCTTGTGTTGTATTCATTGATGAACTGGATTCCGTTGGTGGAAAAAGAGTTGATTCTCCACTCCATCCCTACGCCAGACAGACCATTAACCAGTTGTTATCTGAAATGGATGGCTTCCGACAAAACCAAGGAATTGTAGTGCTGGCAGCTACAAATATTCCACATGCTCTAGACCCGTAAGTTTAGATTTTTTTCTTCCGACAAATTTAATCACTCTTTCAATCAAAAAAACATTGTGCCTGTGTCTACTTATATTACATAAAGTTTAAACCCCTGCTACTCAAACTATGGGTTGTGACCCAAATTTGTGTCACCAAAACATTTCTGTGGGTCATGAGCCTGCTTCTGACCTTCTAAACACTTGTCGAAATATAGTGAAATATACTTCTACAAAGCTGTTCTGCAAAGGACTCAAGAGTTACACCCAGACGTATCTACGAAGACGCAAGCAAGCTAGAAATTAATTTTCAACCCAATACTTAGAGTCTATGTAGTGCCACCAATCTTTCCAAGGACTGATAAGATCATTAAATTTAGGCAGGAACATAGCTCACATTAACATGGTGTACCAGTCAATAAATAAAAGTTACATCATGTTTAAAATGATGAGTTGCTTCTTTTCTTTTTGAGTTCCTTTCTGCCTTTTCGCGAGAGTGGGGACGTACAAGCTTCATTTTCAATTATTATTTACCCAGTCAACCTCGTCCAAGTTGAGGTTAAACATTTCAATATTATGAGTGTAGTAAATGTTCTCCAGACTATATAATGGAACGATATGCACATGATAACAAATGCCTTGTGTACCTTGTTAAGTATATAAAATTTAAATTGATTTATCACAGCCACTTTCTATTCTACAACAGTATATCTTTATTTGATAAATTAGGAGGCAAGTGCTATGGCTATCAAGTTATTCTAGCGTAGATTTCTAAAAAAATAAGGCAGTATTTCAGAAAACAGTAGAATTATGATTTTATTGAGCTTGTGGTAAGTAAATAGGCCTAGTAATCAACACATAACATGACAATATCATTGAAGTATGACAATATTGGGTCACCAAAGAATAGGAAGTTTGAAAGTGGGTCACCACCTAAGAAGATTTGAGAAGCAGGGCTTTAAACAAGAATGATAAAGAAATTGTCATGAAGATTTAATTACAGAATAATTTGTCTATGAATCTTTTGCAAATAACAATAGGAAAAGAATCACTGGCATTTGCAGGCTCTAATCTAACCTGGCAGGACTCATTTTCAGTTGTTTTACCATTTTTTATCTTTTAAAGAGCGTTAACAAGACCAGGAAGGTTTGATGTTCGTGTCACAGTCCCTAAGCCAGATGTGAAAGGTCGTAAGGATATCTTGCATTTATATTTGGACAAAGTGACCGTTGGTTCAGGTAGGAGCATGAACAAAATTGTCAAGAAGCATTGCACTCGGGAAGTGTTGGTAGCCTCTAAATACTTTTAGTTCTACTCATTATGACTTGAAAAGGCAATAGACCTTTTACGGAGTGTCAATCAAACTAAACAACTGACCAATTAGAACAATCGCAAGCGCAGGTATCGCGTATGTTTTAACACTGTCATCTTGTGGGACCTTAGAAATGGTATCTAAGGGGTGGAGCTTAGCGGAAAGGTCCATTTTGACACCCCTGCTCTCAACAATTTCTAGGTTTCCATGATGAAGGCATAGTGCCTGTCAAAGTTCAAACCATGGGAATCTCAATTTCAATAATATTTTATTGTCATTGTTCAGGAGAACATGGAAATTTGTTTTGCTCTGTTGGTAAAACACAGGCCAAATAAAGGCAAAACAAATGCAAAAAAAGAAACAAAGAGCAAAAAATAACATTTACCTACTTGTAGATTGGATGTTTTATACTTTAAAAAATTATTTTGTTTATGATGATAAAGAAGCCCTGAACTAATGTGTACTACTGTATTACTGTTATGTCAGATAATTATGGCACTCTGCTTTTACTTTGGTATTCATAGAGTGAGGCTGGCTGTGTAAGCCAGGGGAGGGCATAAAAATTGGTCGGAGGGCTAAAGTGAATTTTTGATTTAACACCGAGGGCTGCACCGACAATTTGATGTTTCCTGTGAGCTTCCAAAAATACAGCTTTTTTATACCACTTTATTCTCAGTTTTATGTGACTTTTTACATATGATCAATATCGGACCATAAAAAACAAGTGTTTTCAATTCATTTTCACGGGCCTCAAAAAAATTGCTGTCGGCCTGCACTTTACCCACCTCTGGTGTAAGCTAGAACAATCCACATGGATAACATCACATACATTTCAGAAATGGTTTGCAGGCATAATGAGAATAAAATAAATAAATAAAAATGTTTACATTCATTATTATGTCATTTTTCAGATGTTGATGCAGAAGTACTTGCTCGTGGGACTGTAGGATTTACAGGTAGGTAATTATGAAGTGAGATTTCTGGTGCCACAACAAAAATAAATTAACCTTTGGGTAATATATTTCCAGCTTTGCTTGTTTTCATGGATAATTTATTATTTATTTGTTTGTTATTTGGTATTTATATACCACCTATCCTTTAGGTTACAAAGTAATTTGTCTTCTTGGTCATTGTGTCCACATGCTTAAGTGTTGCTGCCATATTGGCGCAGTAGCAGGCAACCCCACCATGTACCCATTTATACTCCTGGGTGGAGAGAAGCAATGCAGAGAAAGTTCCTTGCTCAAGGGGACAAGCGATGTGCAGAGCGAGGGGTTGAAACCCTGATGTCGAGGCTGAGAAAACAAACCATTCTTGCTGCACCAAACTGCATCCGATAATACAATTTATTTTAATTGCTTCGGCTGGTGGCATTAGGCTGTTGGCCCAGTATGCATAATGGCACATAGGTATTCGCGGGGAGATGTACAGACATGATAGGCGCTGCACTACTGTGTCCTTCCCGAGGTTCCAGGGCCTAATCCAAAGGACCTGTATATACACATTTACATATTTATATTTATAAAATGTGAACTGAGGTTGAACGTGATTGGTTATTGATTTTGAATTATAAATGAAATTCTTAGTCTTTCACTTACAACAGTAGGTCCATTCACCTGAATATAAATGAATGGTTCACATCAGAAGTATTCTAGACTCTAGTAATCCAGTTTAAACTGGATTTAAGTTTGATGTGATCTAGGCATAAGATTGTGTGCTGATTCATCGAGCATGATGAATGGAATATTCCATAGAGAGCGAAATGATGGTTGCACTTTCGTGCACTACAGATTCATTGACCAGGAAACAAAAGCATAATTCAGGGTGTTCTTTTTACCATCATTTTTTTAATGTAATTTATACTAAAGCAAATCACTAATGTGGATGCATATGTAATGTAATTAACTTTTATGGACCAATTTACATAAATAAATACGTTGTATGTTAATGTAGTTTGTTTGAAGAATATCAGGTTTTTAGAATATGAATTTTTAATTTTGTGTACCCGATAACATGAAACTAGGTTAAATTGGCTAAATACAAATAGTAGATTTGATTAATATTATCTTCATTTAGGTGCCGATTTACAGAATCTCGTCAATCAAGCTGCGTTACAGGCCGCAAGAGAGAGTAAAAAGTGCATTGATATGAAAGATCTCGAGTTTGCCAAGGACAAGATACTCATGGGTAAATATACATTATGTTTCATTTCAGTACTTTCACATCCATAAAAAGTACATTTATCAAATTCAGGATCCATTTATGTGATGTGAAGTATATTCACCAATTACACAATGAAACACTGCTCTGTTTATGAGGCATTTATGGGGTATTATTGCGATAAAAACACTTAGTGACTTAAACCCTTGCCCAGTACCCTAGATGCAATATTCTTGGAATTCCACCCACCCCCCTTCGGCGAATGTACGGAGCATGCTCAGGTCAATGCTGCAGTCAATATATGTATAATAATAATATATGTGTAGGTATAGCCGGATGTCATAAAAATGACCAATATTTCTTGACTTGGATGCAATTTGTTGTGATGTCACTATATTCTGACAAAATAAGATCCATCCAGTAGATCATGTGAAATTACTGCTTGCACATGGTTTTGATTCATTAAGCATTTCTCATTCCCTGGGCACTATAAGGCAGTGTTCAATTGTTGCGTCTTGTAACAAGCAACCACATTTCCTTCCCCATTACTTCTCTTATATGACTGTCCGACCATTTCCAGACATATGGTTCCCATACTCAACTAAATACTACATGCCCTATTATGCACTATCAGACGATTTCATCATAGTTCTGTCGCCTCTGGACTTGAAGGGTGTCTAGTAAGATATGAATTGGCATGAAATATGGTATTACAGGACTATGAATACCCCCAGGGATGTAAGGGGGTTACGCACTAGTTTGAGCGGCATGCTCGACTAATGGTTCTTGAGGTGGAGGAAGTCTTCGCGGTTAAGGCTTATAAACCGTAGGTTCAGTGTACACAATTGTCTTATGTGTACTTTAAAGAACCCAGTACATCTTTCGAGACGAGTAAGTGGTTACCCCTGTGGACTAGTTGATACAGCCCCTGTTGCCTTGTGGTTATGGATCCTACGATCCTTTGCAGGATGTACTTTTGCAAACATAAAAACATCTTTGATTTGTACTCTGTCAAGTTTGTGGATTGATGTAAATGACGTCCTAATGTTCTCTCCTGAGGATGGTTAATATAAATAATAATAATAATAATCAGTGGCGTAGCTAAGTGAGAAAGGGCGCCAGCGCTAGATTAATTGCTGGACACTTGATGTGAAGCTTCAGAAATTTAGGGAGGAGGCCGAGCCGGCTGGGGTCCCCTTGAATTCGCCACTAAATTGAAGTGCACACAGTAATAAATAATTGCTTCTCTAACCTATTATCGAAGCGCCCGCCCACCACATTTTTCTTAAAAAATATTAAGTTGGTAATCATTTTTAGTTATTATCTTTAGGCTTATTTATAAATGGGCCCCTAATAGCCCTGGGCCTTAGTTCTTTGCACTGGCTGCACTGCCAATCCCTACGCCACTGATTATAATACATAACATGTTTTAAAATTGAGTTTTCATTTTTCAAGGCCCTGAGAGGAAAAGTGCTACAATAGATGTTAAGAATCGTGAGATCACCGCATTCCATGAGGGCGGCCATGCTCTGGTTGCTTTCTACACCAAGGATGCTAAACCAATCAATAAAGCCACCATTATGCCAAGGGGACCAACTCTTGGACATGTAAGTGTATCACTATGAACCTAATCTTAATGAGTACCTTAAAGCCAAAATGCAACAGACTTCGTTTTGCCCAAGTCTCATCTGCATAAAATCTCAAAAAAGTAAATCGTTTTTTTTATAAAGTTTTTGGCAAAAGTATAATTATTTGACCAAAGGAATGATGTTTGAAATGGCTACTTTTGATGCTTTCTTAACTATCGATATATGCCAATCGGAAACCATAGAATTGAGCCTAGGCCTATAGTAATAAAACAATCGACAGGATTTTAACCAAAGTCTTTGAAAGGATTGAATACAATCATCTTAAGGGCAACTCAGACAGCGTTGTACAACACAGACGTGATTTGTTGTTGCGTCGGGTCTGAGTGAGTTTAACGCAGATACGATGGTTTGCTAATGGGCAGTCACGTCATAGAATATTAAACATGTTTAATATTTCTTATGACGGTTTAAGACAGTCCCCGGCGATGAATCGCGTTGGGCTGCATCGTAGGACACTGTCTGAGTTAGTCTTTAAGCACCAAATAACACCAAATAACAGGTATTTTTTTGTTATGCCTTTTTGGATAATATATGATAGAGCAATAAAGAGAAGGTCTATCATGTCACATATTACAGCCAACTGAGAAGAAATTGTTCAGTGTAGACTAAAACTAATTCATACATAATTTTCTTTTATGTCAGGTATCACTTCTCCCAGAGAAGGACCAATGGAATGAAACTAAATCACAGCTATTGGCTCAGATGGATATTTGCATGGGTGGTCGTGTCGCAGAGGAGCTCATCTTCGGCCCCGACAACATCACAACTGGCGCTTCAAGTGATTTTGATCAGGCTACAAGAATTGCTCAGCTCATGGTAACAAACTTTGGAATGAGTGAAAAGGTAGGGGAAGCTTCAGTTATGCCTGATGTTTAAATTGTTCATAGAGGTATAATAAGAATACTAGAATGCTAGCTGCAATGTATTCAATGTTCGAAATACGCAGAGCTGAGTGTGTATACCATCCAAGATGGCCGCCTTAGATTGAGCCAATCAAAATTCGCCTAAGCATCATCATCGTTTTCAATGAGGCCCTCAATTTACACATGAAAGTTGAGTACAACTAAGTTACCCGTATGCATGTGTGCAATGTAACGCCGCTGACATAAGAAAGTTGTTAGTATTACAGTGTTAGTTTTTAATTGTGTATATGCCCCCTTTACACCTGTCTCTTATACACATCTAGATGTGTATAAGAGACAGCATTTGAAATATTTCCTGGAATTGATGTAATACTGATCATCCTTATGCTCAAGATTTTCTGAAAATGTTGTAAATGAGCATATAGTAATATATATATATACAAAGTAGGCAAATTATGATTTCTTTTTTTTTTTTTTGGCTCATGACAATGCATCTTTTAACTTCATTATTCTACAAAAAAACAAAACTATGGCTGATCTATTAAGTGCAGTCCAGACTATCAAATTTTCTTTGACAGCTGTTGTATGCCCATATGTGATGCAGCACAGTCATGGTGTACCATTATGTTCATGATGAGATGTCATCATGACCATATTAAGGCATGTCATAATGTGGCAGACAAGCCAAACCAGTCACTCGTCGCAAATCCTGTCTCAGAGATAATAGCCAAAACATGATGGAATGTCAACATTTTTGAAATCTATTTTATTGCACTAAACTAACCTTTATATATCTATAATTTATATCCTTCTATGCTGTTATTTTCAATGTTAAAACAATAATTTTTAATAATTTGGTAATGGTTTCTGCCTGAGAAATGCTCAAAATCATAAACTTTGAAGGCTGATTTCTCAAATATTGTTCTTTAAACAGCTGTATGTCTAAACTCCTGTAATGTCATAACAAAATGCCGGATTTTAATGATTCTTTTACCATTTTATAGTTCTCATTTTAATGTTTAACCCTGTATTAATAACTAAAAATTGATTTTTGCGATGAGCGACTGGCTTGGATTGACTTTGCCACATATGTGTTTGTCATAAAATGTAGCCATGGACAGGGCTTTACTTACATGGTACTTGTTGTTTGCCATTCCATGGCTGAAATATTTGACTGTCATTGACTAAAAACAGTTGACAAAATTCACTGCTTTGTTGTTTTAATGTTAAGAGAGAGATCTAGTTGTGTGTTACAATATTTTTTTTAAATTTATATTTATAAACTGTATATACTGTACCTGTAAATAATAGTTAAATATATTTAGATCTAATACTATACTCTATTAAAGCGATTTCTAATGAATTTCAACCTGCTCTATTAATTAAGCAAGCCAATCACTTCCATGAAGAATCATACACCAAACTAAACAGCAGAAAAAAATGCAATTTTCACTACAAACCTGACCTTTGGAATTCACTACCAAAGTAATTAACATCTGTCAATTCAATTTAAACAAGCCTGTAAAGATTATTATTTTATGTGCATATAATTTTAATAATGGTGGCCAATTGATTAAGGGTATTTCAATCTGTGGGGCCATGTAACAAAACCTTGTGCTTTTTTGGCCTCACCACATGTATTTTCCTTCATCTTAAAGGAATATTGATAATTGTATACAAGATTTACATGAAAACATATAAATGCATCAACTTTACTGTTATAAACAACCTAAATTCTTATAAAATCAATAGTACTGTAGTAATATTCAGTCTGATACATTCCTTGGATTGTGAAAATCAATATCCAAATATCATGCATATTTTCTAATTTCGTAGAAAATCTATATTTTCTTTTAAGAATTAATAATGAGATGTTAAATTGTATTGTCTAGAAGAATCCAACTGAACATAACTGGAATAAACTGCAGCATTTAATGTAATTATACAATGCATTAGTGGAATTGGATATTTCAATACTATGAGATATACACGTCTTTTTTGTGTTATTCATAATGTAATTGATTTTTGATATGGAGTTATACAAAATAAAGAAACTTGTATAACAGATGTTATAAGTTTTTGTACATAAAGCGGTGGCAGTTTGCTTCCCCCAGATAATTTTCTTTTCTTCCAAATAATTTTGTTTCTCTCCCCCTCCTCCCCCCCCCCCATTTTTTTTCCGGAAAAATGAACATTGTAAGATTTCAAGGCCACTGGCCACTTTTTCTTCCAAATAATTTTGTTTCCCCTTCTTTCTCTCCCCCCCCCCCCCCCCCCCCCCATTTTTTTTCCGGAAAAATGAACATTGTAAGATTTCAAGGCCACTGGCCACTTAACAACAATGCATTTAACGCCGCTGACATAAGAAAGTTGTTAGTATTACAGTGTTAGTTTTTAATTGTGTATATGCCCCCTTTACACTATGTTATGATCTAGCAGTTAATGGTGGCGGAATAGGGATACCCGATGGAGGTGCATCTTATGTACCTTAATACTGTACAAAAGTCATAAAAAAAATACAACACCACACATTTCCTGATACAGGAACCGAATCCCATGTGGATACTTTATTAGTGAACATAATACAGTAAGGCATTATAGGGCATAGACCCAAGCTCCTGCTGCCAGCCTATTTTTTGTAATCTTACAGCAATGTTGAAGGTTCCTTTCCAAGTAGCTACTGTATTTTTCTTTTCCAAGTAGCTATTTCTCATAATCATGTGCAAATTGTGAAATTTCATAATGGTTTTATGCTTTATTAAAATTTTCCATATGTAGGAATCATACGAACGTGCAAAACATCTGTTGAAAACGCACAACAAAGAACATCAAATTCTAGCGCAAGCCTTACTCAAGTACGAGACGCTAACATCAGCCGACATCGCACAAATTCTACAAGGAAAAAGTATTGATCGTTAACAGGAGAGTTGAACAATCACATTTTTTTAATTTGAATATTGCAACCCACAAGAGGAAAATATTGATCCTTCATGGTTGATCCATCAACCATGCAGTCCAGTCAGGCCATCAATCCAGTCAGGCTTTATGCAAGTAAATTTCAGAGGTAGCGCCAGGAAGGGAGCCCATTGGGGGAAGAGAAAGATTATATATATTTCTTTATATATAATTAGTATACTCTAAAATTAAGCCTGTGAAACCCCTAATTGTTATAGTTTTTGGGGAGCTTCACCATCTGGACCACCTCCCCCCTTTGGGCAAATCCTGGCACCAACCCTGAAAAATTTAACTTCAAAAAGGACATTTGCAATACAGGAAAATGTCATACACAATACAACCTTGGATTTTGAAGACTATTCAATAGCTTTGATATAAGCCATTTCCATTGTATATCATATGATTAACTGTATGTAGTAGTTTTTCTGATCAGTGATTTTATTCTCTGCAAGCATCATTGTAAAGAATTTTTATGATAGTTGATCACTTTCCCAATTCTATCTAAACATTTTAATTTATTCTATTTAGTGCTATAAGTTAAATACTACATGGTGATCATATGTATTATTGTATGTATAAGATTTAGAAAATAAGAGTTTACAGTGCAGACAATTATAATTTTGAAATGAAGTTGTTTCATTGGGTATTACAACCTATTTTGATAACTGTGTATATTGTAGCATGTACGTGGGTGGCACAGTTTCCCAGTAATCTGTTGAATAAATGCTGGTTACATGTGTATTATTATGACTGAACTAATCTGTTGTTAAACCAGAAGGTATAATTCTCATAAATATTTAATTTGCATTCAGTATACAGTACTTTTCTGTAAAGCATAAACTGATAGTCATCACTACCATCAGCAAATTTTAATTAGATATCAATAACAAACACCATTAGTAATGGTGTCCATGCCATTTTTGGTTCCAATGCTTTTAAGCAATAGAAACCATTTTAATGGCCTTTGCATGTGCATCCCGACATCAAATTACCCCCTGCTGGTTATGAATATTTTTATACATGTAGTTTAGGTCATGTAATTGTGGTCTATTGCTTTTAAAATTTGAAAATACCCGTTTTGTTTGTTTCCTATTTTCATTTACTGTAATATTTTACCAAGGGCTGTACAGAGAAACCAGTTTCAACAAGTTCATTATCTTTGCCTTCTGAAGGCAATTTGTTATAGCACTTTAACACAGGTGTTAGCTATAATAAAAATTTAGGAAGGGATTATCTTGCCAGTTAAGAAATCCCGATATGGATATAAACAACATTCATATTTATTTCTTCGCTTGTGCTGTCAAGCAGTTGTAGGCCTAGCAATAGGCTTATATATTTATCATAAAGAATTTATACATCTACTGTATGCATCCTAACCATAAACTTTGATAGAGATGGCGTTTCATTACGTCTCCCACTCAACACTGGAATTACATATTATGTATAACAAAAAATAAAAATATTTAAAATAATTAACACAAATGCATGCAACAAATTAAATAAGAATATAGGCCATAATGTTTATAATTGGGGAGTCTTTGAAATTGCATGAAAATTAGCAAATTTATCATTAGCACATATGTTCAGTTAATTTGTGATTTTACAAAGCGGTAATGGTTCCAAGAAAACCGATTTTGTATACAGATGTAATAAAATGTGGCAAGGATTTTTTTTGTAGTCATTTAATATACATTTTGTGCAATACAACTACTGTACTGTAGTTTGGAGCTCCCACTGTCCAATCATGAGGGCAATAATTAACTGCGCCATATGTCCACTGGATTAATCTTGACCTCCGTTTTAGTTAATTCCCGTTTACAGCTGGATTTAAAGGCAGCACCCCCACCCCTCCCAAGAATTCGGTGCCGTGATCCCAAGTCTAACCAAAGGTATAGACCAAAATGAGCGAAATCAACACCAAGACTAGCAAGCGCCACCATGTGTGGGCCGCAGCTTATAATTTTTTGAATCGTTTTGAAATTGTCCCGATAGACAAATCAAATATTGCCATGAGCTTTTTTTTTTTTTTTTGACAAATTGTTTAGCCTCATTACGATTATTATTAATATTGTTAATGATATTGCCGTTATTTACCATATTTAATCATAGTAGACCTACACTATGTTTATTTTTTCTTTATTTTTATGAAGACCATAAATTTTGAATTGACGCTTCGCTTCGGTTTGGTCTATTGCCGTTCTGGTCAAAAAATGTTGCCGTTTTGTCCAGAAACCCTACCAAAAATCGGAAATCCCCTGGGAGGCTTTTAATTTTACCAATGTGCTGGCTGTTCATACTGGACTTTTGTCAAACTGTGTAAATTCATTTTTGACTGACCAAAAAAAAAATTCTTTGAACCCTCTAAGCCAGTTTTACCCACTTGTTTTTGGTTACAGTACTCATTATACACAGTGTTCAAGGGAGGTGGCCAGGTTGGCCAGTCTATCTTATGTGCCATTTCCAGCCATCTATGGTTAATGGTTTTCAATTTATAGAGCCCAAATGATAAGTGTAAAGATGAAATGGAAATCAAAACCAGAGGTGCCATAATCAGCTCCTCCATGGTTGGTGGATCTGAAAGTCCCTCTTAAGCCCCTGTATTTTGACTTCCTGAATCTGCCACCGATGCATAACCATCAACTATTCTGTCGCCCCAAGGCATCATTTCAGAGTACTGTATATTAGACACTTCTGAATTATCTGAAAATTTCAGAGATAGCACCACTTATCTTTAAGCGCAAAAACTAAAATCTAGTGATTTTTCATGGTAAAACAACGCAACTGCAAGAATACGAGGAAAAACAACATATCTACAATACAATTTGCCTCGGAATAGTATTCAAATTGAATACCAATTTATAATTTGTTTTTTTGGTCAATTCGAAAGAATTGTTTCACTTGCAACAATACCACATCCGACATGTTTCCAAGGTACACAGCATAACTGTGAATATTGGCAATAACTTTGCAAGTAACCAACGGTTGTAATTAAAATTTTATCTATACAGTAATTGTAATGTCTATTGATATTTAGTCCTGACAAATTACAGAAGGGTACAACAATTTATTACCATGTTGCAAACTATTTATATTTAAAGTTGCGTTGTTTTGCTACGGATCGGCCACATTGTAAAAACAAAATAAATGGAATGGAATACAGGTATCAGCTGTGTGGTTTGTTTATTTAACGGAATAACAAGATAACATTAAGTTAAGATTTTACTCTACTATGCTATCCAGATCAATCAATTTATCACCTTGACAGAACAGAGGCGTATCTAGGTGGGCGCACTGCTACTCAAAGTAGATAAAAAAACAATTATTACTTTATTTTGCTAGATAGTACCCCACACTTTATCACACGCCCACCCCCCGGCCCCACTTTAGCCTCTATTTCAAAACTCCCTTGATACGCCACTGCACAGGAAGCAAATTACAAGTTCGAAAGCACCAACAGCAGTTGCTGTAGAAAGGATCTTCCACTGCTTTTGTAAATCCCAGGCTCGACAGCAAGCTTTTTGCTCTCGAGTTACCTGACCCATGCCTAGCCCACAGCAACTATTTGCTGATGGAGCATTTTGAGGAAATTTTTGTACATTACATTTTTAAGTAATGTGCATGACTACAATGATGAAATAAAATTCTCTAAACAAATCCAGAGGCTACAGAAAACCGGTAATTGGGTATAAAATACACCAGTATATTCTTACTTGGTTTAAATATGACGTATTTTTCAAGTCCGAAGCAAAACAAAATTGGAATACATCTATATAAGTAAACACAAATCGCTTGCAGTTAAAAGATAAAATTGCAGTACAATAAACATTTCATTAAAAAAAAATAAGACTGTTCCCACCTAACTTTAGAGACCTTTGACCCCTTTAACTGAGGGTAAAGGTTGAGTGAATGCCTGGGCACTGCCTAATGCCCTTCTAAAGTTCTACAGTGTCAATGCTTTGAAACTAATACAGTATAAAAAATATTTTTTTGTTACAGTTTGTAAGCAATGAAGCTACTTCAAGACAAAATGCAAGCAGTGCTCTTATTTACACCTTAAAGCATTTCATTCGTACTACACTATTTTAGTCTCAATTCCAATCAATGTGCCTCACACAATTTGTGCTTGTTTATCTACTAGAAACTACACAATTAAACTTGAGCAGTGCCGACCAAAGTTTTACTTGCTATTTGCATAGCGCCTTTCTTTTCAGTTACGAAGCGCTAAGTTCTTTTCCCCCGGTCCAATTACTCCTTGAAATCTGGACAGCGAACTATAAGTCTGTTTGTGCAACTTGCGTCCAAAATTTCTCTGTAAACCTTATAATTTTAAGATAAACTACGAATATCAAAAGTATTGCAAAAATAAGGTTACTGTATAATGACTGCAGACGCTTAAATAATATAAATATATAATACAGTCGCATTGTCACCTGTTGCATTAATACAAATCTTCCTTAAATGGGAATTAAAGAGCACAAATGGGACGATAGTGCAAGTTAGTCTTAGTACACATTACCATGTGCTTTGTACAGGTTGATATTAGTACACGTGGTAGCACAAGTTGGGTTTTTCATTGAAATATGTTACAGTATTTTCGATTGTACGGTTTGAGGAACACTGAACATAATCATCTCCTCATTGATGTTGTGCAATATAAAATTAATTTCAATTAACTAAGCCACAGGTTCCTTTTTGGAAACATCGCCATTTTGTAAAAACACTTGCAATTCGGGGGTTGCATGATCTTTGACCTTGTCTCCCAACTCGACGCCATTAACATCTTCGTTCTTCATTCCCCTGTATTTTAACCTTCTGTAATGTATATAGATATCGTGCAATTCCAGTACCAGTGGTACTACGATGATGAAAGTGCCAGCTGTGTAGGCCCACGCTTGCGATAACCCGATCCAGAAGGTGAACTCGCCTAAGGTGAGATCTCCAAGTGAAGCCATGACTGCCGGCCAAATGATGACAAGGAGAATGGACAGAACTATACTTATACCAATTGAGACCATCTTGGTCTTTCTAAACACTTGTTTCATTTGAGCAAGAGTCGGGCGGTCTGTGCTTAGATGTATTGGGATGTTGAACTCTCTGTAATAAATAATAAGAGAAAAACAAACCATTATTACATTTTATAATTTATAATGATTTACAGTATATCTTGATGTATCACCAAAAACAATTTTTTTTTTTTTTTATCTTTTTATTATTGATGCTTTATGATTAGCTTTTCCCCCACTAGGTTTTTTATTGATGTATTTTTTAACGTTTGATGAACTATATATTTTTCACAATACATGTTATGTAATTACTTCTCCATTTTTTAATACTATAAGGTAAAACATCGAATAAAAGCCCAATAGGATTAATCTTGAGAAGCCCATCTCGCAATGAAGCACCCTTTAGTCTGAAAAAACAAAACCCATCTCTAAAAGAAGCCCATGGCTTCCAATGGTTTTTTTCGAGATCTTTCATGATGATAGCATGCAAGTATCAATACAGAACATAATTTCAAATTTCATAGCAATTCCAAATATTTACAGCATTCATTTTGAAAAGAAGCACTCCCTCTTAGTTTTTGCAAAAGTAATCTCGAAAAGAAGCCCATCTCGAAAAGATGCCCATCAATGAGCGAGATAAAAAGAAGCCAAGGGCTTCTATTCAAGGTCTTATGTAGTACTAGAATATATGGGAGCCACCCGTTTACACATTACAACACTTTGATTCTTACCTGGTATAATGCTCACTCCATGGCATCAGCGGATTGTCAATGTCACGCGTCTTCTCCCAAACCTCCTCTTCCTCTTCTTCTGTCAAAGGCTTTTGTTGGATTAACGATGTGGCAATGCAAAAAACTGCGCCTGCGACGATAGCCACAATGTTACCCATCAACATATTGAATTCTTTGCCGGTGTTTTCGAAGAACATTCCATTACTAAGTCCGCCCTCTTCTAAGCATGACGTAACAAGTAGCGTTACTAACCCTAATATCATTCCACCAATAGCACCGATCATCATGCCGGCCCCGGTTAGTCTTCCCCATGTAACACTGAGGATGATTGGTACCACAGCTGAGGCGATCGGGATACCCATAAATGTGTAAAGCCATCCCATCTTCAACTGAAAAATATATTTTTACAAAACATCAACTAAAGCTAAAGAAGAAAATTTAAGACAGTGGCCACTATATTGGGAATTATTTTAGTGTTGAAATTGGTAAATAAAATTATCAGTCACAAGTTGATACTTACATTTAGTAAATCAAACACCAATGTAATGGGTACATTGGCGAGTGACACCAGCACCACGCACCAATCACGTTTATCTCCGAGGAAGTCTAGGTACGATCTGTATTCACCATGCACAGTACATTTGTAGTTTGGTTTAATGGCATCGTTGCATGAACTGCGGAGGCTGTAATATGTAAAATGATCAAAATAATTAGATTTCATCAACATGAGTTATTTTATGTTACTGGATCAATTAACCCTTCTGAGTCAATTCTACGGTAAAGCACCACACGGACGCCTTAAGTATTCAATTGTTACCGCACAGTGCTCCGCTGTACTCAATAACAAATTTTGTAAATGACAAATAGAACTCTGATGTATTAGGTCGAAGTTCTAAGTAAAAATATAATGCACAAAGTAAAAGAATCAGAATGGTAGTGGCTCAGACAGAAAACAGCTTTACTTGATTGCAAAAAAATTCTTCCAATAAGCGTATTATGCCATTTGAAATCGTATTTACCAGTCATCGTTGATGCAATATGAACATTCGGATTTCTTCACGCACTGGCACTGGTCGAAATCCTTTGCTTTGCGTCCACGGTTCTTTCCACATATCTCACATGCGTTGGGGTTATCCAATGCCTTGTATGGTCTCAAGTGAATCTTGTAGAGATCGTACACCAAGATTGATGTTATGGCGATAACTTCTGCTGATCCTGTCGACGTCACAGCCATCAGTATGATGATAAACATCAAAACTTCTCCGTAGTAGCCCATCAATGCTCGGGAAACGGTTGGAGCAACTAGTCCTGGGAACAAATTTTTTAATATTTCATATTTCAGGCATCTTTCTTATGAAAATCATCTAGCAATTTCCAAAAATAAAACTAAATATTAGTTATTTTCTCTAGTTTGTAATTTGACTGTTAATTTGATTATTATTAAATTATATTTGACTTATTAAATTATGTTCATTATTAAGATGACTTGCTCACTATTCAATATTTTTTTATTGCAACACACATTTATGACACAAACATTTACATCAACCAGGAATTATTATGATTACCTTGCTCAATTTCGTCATCAGAGATCAACTGCTCTCCACTGTAAGAGCTAAGGGCCAAAAATGAAAAGCCCATGGTAGCAGCAAAGGTGAATGGGATTGCAAACCAGACAAGGCCTCCGGAGATGAAGCCCCACATGCCTTGCTTAGGCTTAGCTGCTACGCCACTCTGCCAGTAGGACTGGTCAACAAACACCGTTCCAAAGTTACCTATAAGTAGTACAGGTAAACCATGTTAGCAAAGTATTTAAAACAGTAAATGAAATAATAAATCTAATCTAGAATTGGGAAAATAAATTATTTGGGATGTTTTTCTATTAACATTTTAGTAGCAACTTTAAATTTGCACAATATAAAATAAAGGCATCAATGATAAATATAGTAAAACTATCTACACATTTCCTAACACTGTCAGGTAAGATAAATGGTTAGTTTATTATTTTATAAGTGATTAAGTCTCCTGAAAACAATTTAGCTTTAACATAGAATGCAAGAACAAGAATGCATGAATTAACGACAGAACGTGAAATCATGAAAATTATAATGACCTGAAGGGGAAAGAGAGACTAATTTAATCTTGAATAAAACATACATAGGTTTTTAATGAAAATTATAATGACCTGAAGGGGAAAGAGAGACTAATTTAATCTTGAATAAAACATACATAGGTTTTTAAAGACATCTTGTTACTTAAATGTGAAATGGTTATTTAATTTCAGGTGACTTCAAAATAAATGTTCTTGGAAATAGGCTTTTAGTTAGGATACTGTTGCCAGTAACATGAATAATGTTTTACATAAAGTGTTTATAAATTTTTTGAGGTGGATGTCCATGTTGATGATTTCAGATGACGTAAAAATAAATTTTCTTTGAAATAGGCTGTTAGTTAGGATACCTTCACCAGTAACAGGAAGAATGTTTTAAATAAAATGTTTTGTAAAATTTTTTGTGATGGATGTCAATGTTGATTTCAGATGTCAAAATAAACGTTCTTTGATATAGGCTTATACTGCCACCAGTAACAAAGCAAATGTCATATGTAAAATGTTGATAGCTTTTTTGTGATGGATGTCAATTTTGGATGATGGGAATCATTAAGATAGGAATCATGAAGATAGCAAGTGGGAATCCGAAAGAAAAATTAATTTTCTTGCAACCTTGTGACAATGTTGGTATATAGTTTTTTGAAAGCATATGATGTAAAATGACCATGTCCAATGAATGGGATGGAAACCAATTTTATTATATTTTTGACACAAAAGAGTGCCTTAACTCGTTCGGTCATTGTGGCTTAAAGCGATTCAATTACCGACGGTATCTCTGCCGACTTGGTACGCCTCTCAATGTTGCAGCGGTGGTGCCAGACGTCCCAATGGAAAGAACGGTGTCTATCTGTATACAATATCCAACAGTCCTTCACTGAAAGGAACTTAGTAGGTGCAGAATACTGATCGATAACGAAAAATAATTCAAAAAACGTAGATATCTACGATTTCTTCGATTTAACGCCGACGAAATACTTAGTTGATGTGATCCCACAATCTTACCCCCCATCTTTCCACACTTTATCTTTCGCCACCATCTCATTACCCATCCACTGTCACCTCACCACACTCCTCCCCCGACTCATCCACCACACCCCCTGCCACCTCATCTCCACACTCACAACCGCCACCTCATCAATAACCAATTGCTGCCATCTCATCTCCACTCCTGCCGCCACCTCGCCAACACCACACCGCCGCCACCACATCTCCACTCTCCCACCGCCACCTCATCTGCCAGTGCCATCTCATGAGCCATCCCGCCACAATCTCATGAGCCATCCCGCCACAATCTCATGAGCCATCCGCCACCACCTCATTAACCATCAGCCACCATCTAATCTTTTCCTCACAATACAATCTTTTCTCACCACTAAGTAGTTACTAAGCATTGATAATTACATATTACTTTGGAGTATAAAAAAAAATAATATAACAAAAAAATAAAACTACTTCTCACCCAAAGTGTGGGTTAAGTCTTGTAAGCCTTCCAAAACGCATACTGGTACACCGGTGTGCACTCTGTATACAATTTTAGATAAAATGTGCACATATACAAAAAATATATATATTTTGTTTTATCAAAATGCAGTTAACTCCTCAAAACGTTTACAACTGATGCTTCAAATTGAGGAAACGGATACAAAAATACAAGAGAGAATACAAGATGGCTTTCTGCAATTATGGAAGGTAGGTTATTTTTACCAGGCTCTAATGCTAACAATGAGAGATCCCAAAAAATATCTGAAAAATTAATGACAAATTAAACTTGTACTGTATTTTCTCTTGTATTTATGTGTATTTATAATGAATACATGTTTACTTATCCAATTCTATACAGGAATATTCAGATTTGAATTATGCGACCTTAAAATAACATTAAGTTTCAATGAAGGATGATTAGTATAGAATATAGCAAGGGATTGTAATTTTTTTACAAAATATATATAAACTATAATAAAAACAACGTAGCTACATACAATTAATAGTATTAATTAGTTACAAAAAATATAACCCTATTAAATTATGGTACAGTATAATAAACTGGTTTCTGATGAAAAAAAAAACTTGTGATTTGGGGAAAAGGATAATAGAAAAGTTGGATGGATATTAATATCTGTGGACAGGCTTATACTAAATTATATATTTTTGTTTCAAAAGCAATATAGGGAACATAAAACAACCTTAAATTGGAGATTTGTGGACAGACATGTTAAAATGTTGTGAGGGGAAGGGGATAAACTGTCAAATTTAAAATACTTTGTGCCCTAAAATTACAATCGTTCTGGTTGGAAAAAACGGTGGATTAAACCCCCAAATAATTATCCCTCTTTGTACGCTCCTATTGAAATGGTTTCCATGAAAGTAGAAGCATAAAATCTTCAACATATCTTACCAGTTTAATGTTCGATATACAAAAATGTGAAAGGTGAATTAACACTACTTACCAACAAGATTTATAATACCGAACATAAGGCCATTAGTTGACAAAAACGAGAAATATCTCTCGTTCGAATTGGCAGTGACCTCACCGCACGTAATATATTCATACACTCGATCAACAGAACCTGTAACATAGCAAAAAAATCTATATTTGTAAAGCCCTATCCAAAGTACCTAATTTTATTTGACATTGAGAAAGCTATGCGCCATGCCCAAATATGGTCAATCACATCATGACCAAATATAGGTACATCATGCCTAAGTAAGCTAATAGTTAAATAAAAACATTGTTAAAAAGTAACCCATGAATTTAAACTATTATTTGGAGTCTTTAAGCATACATAAATACACAAGCAATCATTTAAATATATAAAACATTTTAAAACTACGATAAAAAAAACAACTCGGTGACATACCAAGAGGGAAATCCTGATCAGCCGTACTGACATATACTTTGGTGAGAAAGACGAGTAAGCCGATGAAGATGATACCGGTGTTGAAATAAGACATGTAAAATGTAGCGCCCAAGCCTCCAATAAATGTGTAACTGCCAATCATTGCTGCCAGGATGAGCGAAGCCATTTCAAGGCTAAAACCTGGCACCAAATTCATTATCACAGCGGTACCACCTGTAAATGAAAAAAAAAGAAAACCAAAATATTCAGTGAGCTTTTGAGAATGTGGGAATAGTTCAACAACAAAAAACGGTTAAAAATTTTTTTTTTTTTTAAACCTTGGAAACAAAGGTCTGCCCACACTGAGTTTTCTTTGTGACTAATAATTTGCCCATATATGGCCATGAGTGTCATGTCGCATCCTAAAGTATCAGTCACATCAAAATGTGTGAAACAAGCTTTATAATTTAATCAAGGTTTTACATTAAATTTTCAATGGGGAAATAGAAAAGGTTGTTTTTTCTCAATGTATAAAATACAGATACATTCATAACATTCAAATAGATATCCTACAAATCTACATCAAACAAAACTGCTTAATTTCTATATTCCAATATGTTATACTGTAGCTTCCAACTAAAAATGAATTATTGATTCGTGAAAAATCTTGGAAAAATAAAGAAAAAAAAAAAAAAAATCTTTTGTTGAATTTCTTGTTATGTCAAATCTTGCCAGAGTCCAGAAAGCCTATGACACCCAACATTATTCACTGAGCATTTTAATGTTAGTTTTCACTGTTAACACAAAAGAGGGATGCCCCTGGGGGAGGGGTGTCCTTGTATAACATTTCTTCCAGATGAAATGGGATCTGAATGACGCAGAAAATGTTAGGAATAGGCTTGCATACGAAAGACTAGTGTGTCTCGAGGGAGATATTTATTATTGATGAGAGCACGCATTACCAACATTTTCCTCGCTTGTCAACGATTTAATTTATTCTCCATCAGTAGCAAACAGGAAACTCGCAAATTACATGTTAAAAATAGACCACTGTGCATATAATTATGCTTGTACTGAAGTACAGAAGATATGCGAGGGTTAATATTTTTTTATTTATTAAATTTCTGATGCGACAAAAACATAACATAAACTTCTCTATGATTAACAATACAAATTATGTTATTGATTTTAATTCCATTATCATTGCTTATGTTGCCGTCAAAATAACATCTGGTGCAACCATGGTGCAATGGATGAAACAGAAATTGGAAATCATGGAGGCGCAATCATTTAATTAATTACAGCATACCTTGCATACCTTTTGTACCAAGTGGCCTTCTTTACTTCAGTGGATATAATTTATAAGTACAATAAAACAATGTGTTTGCTTATATTGTATCAATTTGATTTAATAATTGAGAAAGCTTAGGCGATATTTTTTTAAAATATTTTAACTTGTACCTGTATTGGATTATTATTTTCCATACAGCATCATTACAGGTCTGTGGAAAAGTTTATCTTGGCAACACAGTAAATGACCTTGTTTGTTATTCTACCACAATTCAAACACTGAAAATCTAATTTCGATATTTTGCCACCTCCACTGCAGTGGTGAACGGTGAACGATCATAGTACCTCAGGGAATAATTATGACATCCATATGTCTATCCCTATAAATTATTTAATTTTAAATGTTTCCCAGTAAAATAAAAAGGGAATCACCTATTGACCAAGTTATCAATTTGCTACACGGATGCAAGAAGGTGATAATGTCGTAATGAATTAAAATCTTGGCCATACATGGCTGGTTGTTATTGTAGGAAGAAATGGCAAACATCAAAATTCATTATTAACAATTACAGTCAATTTAATTTCGGATACGAAGCTCTTAAGTCATATCTTGAAACATACCCATCATCATCATTACGGTGACGATAAAGTTGGTCAGCAGAGCCATAAAACAGAAAACAAGATGAACTTTTGATCCGAATCGTGCGTACGTCACTTGTAAGAAGGTCTTGGCTCCAGGGGCCTTGATTTTCAACTGGACTGATAGAGCTGCAAATAGCAGCAGCTGGACGGTTGCTCCTGCAGCATACCAGAATGGACCACTAATGCCGTACTACAGTTAACAGATACAAATCATATCATTAAATTGCTATCACTATTGCTATTTCACAAGTTAAACATATTATATAAACCATGATAATAAAAGTTGTAAATCACTATTGCTATTTCATAAGTAACATATTATATAAACCATGATATAATAAAAGTTGTAAAAACTCTTAAGAAAAATGTGAGCGTGATAAATTAAAAAAACAAGGTTGGCCCAACCAGGATTATAACCTGGCATGACAAATCCTAACAAAATAGATGGCATTTACAAATGGATTAAACCTGTCTTTACAATATAAAATTTAAGATACTTTGGTTCTTCCAACTATACAGTAGGTTATTATAACAGGAAAGCGGCACGAATACAAAGATAAATAAACTCGCAACAAATCCTACAGAAGTGATGGTATCTAAAGTACAAAATACAAAGGGCTCTAAATGTCTTTACTACACAATATTTATGATTCTAGTCTATAAGTCATCAAAAGTAAATGGTATAATAGTACTGTACAAAGAAAAATAATCACTCAAAAATCCTAGCAAATGAAATGGTATCTATAAAGATTTACAGTAAGAGCTTAATCTATGCAAAAATGAAAAAAAAAATTATTTCACAGATAAACTAAACTATCATCACTCAAACGGTATTATTTTATTAAGGTCAAATAAATAAATGAAACAAACATTTTTGTAACCTCAGGTGATCTACCAAGAATCAAATAAGGCGTGAAATTTTCAGAAATTGCTGACATTTCATCAGATTTAAAGGAAAAACAATTTTTTTTTTGTTTCAATTCTGTTTTTGTACTGAGCTAACATCCTCATAATTGATAATTCATGTATGTTATTGGCAAAGAAGACGTCAAGAGTTCAGGGGTTAATCTTCAAAGAGCCTTTACTCATGAATATTAAAATCAACATTGGCAACTGAGTATGAAAGACCACTATGTACCGATAATATGATAACATGTTTACAATGCATTCGGTACCTCCACTCCAAAAGTGACCCTGCTCCAGAAGTGACCCTGTAAAATTCACAACCTTGTCTACATCTGTTATTATTTAACTATGTATCAAGTGTCAAGTAAAGAGCAGGGCATTATAAATGTACTGTTAAAAAAAAAAAAAAAAACGAACCTTAGCTGCAACCGATGAGGACTGAAGGAGCGTTGCTGCCCATGTCCACTGTGAAACAATCGTTGCTGCAGTAATACCGATATTAACTTTTCCCCCTGCATCGAAACTTGTGTCCAAGTTGTCCTGTAAATAAATTAGTAAGATTTATGAGTACAGATAGAACAGGGAAACAGGAAACTGTTTAAATATTTCATCCTGCTTAAGGCAAAGTAAAAATAAATATTTACTTTGCTTCTGTGAAATCAACCACAAGCTACATTAAAATTCTTTGAAACTAGTTTTTGCAGTCATAATGAAATATAAACTATATCTATAACATTTAGGCAAGAAAAAAAAAATTGTATCTTTTCAAATCGTTACATATCAATGGTTTTCTTTTTAAACTTTACTGAAGCAAAATATTACCATTGGGTTGTTTGCTGGTGCATTGATATTCAAAGTAAAACGTTATTGACATAATATAAACAAAATCTACTATTTATTGTTAAAAAAAAATTCTAAAATATTTTATTTTCAGTACTACAGAAGGCATGAGTGCGAGGGTGAAAAAAAATATATTTATTTTTTTGGGCCTAATATAGAGTACTACAGTGTTACGTCACGATACCATGTGATAACTAATCTGTTGCTATCGTTGCAAAATGCGTTCACCGGACACCATTTTCTCCACTGACAAACCATTGGAATGGCGAAAGAGGGTGCCACCTGGCGTTGTGTTGACACTACTATGGTACTATATACATCGTAATCTATGTGTAATCTGGGCTGCATGTTGTGGAGAACTAGTGGAAAATAAAAGAATTAACCTACTGTTTTATAAATTAAAAAAAAAACTAAGGGAATTTATTTTATTTGTCTTTTGCTACTTGTCAGTAGCGATGTTTTTTTTTTATTATTACACTTGGTCACTGGATACATAATTTGGCAAACCTCCTCCACACTCCCATTGGAGTATTCCAGTCATGTTCGCAATTTAATGCCGATATTGACTCAATATGACACAGGTGGAGTGCCTTGCCCAATGACACGAGCAAAATTCACAGCGAAGGTACCCTTCGACCTTGTGGTTGAGAGAGCGCTAGAACCGCTGTAGCAACTGCTCCCAATAAAGCATCGATTTTGCAATGTAAAATATAATTGTTAAGTACTGTAAAATGGCCAATGGGATAAGGCTTCACAGCAAGGTGTGGTCTTATGTATGGTTGGAAAACATTGCTATGGCATACTGATGATAGATGATAATCACTATTAGCCATGGAAAGTCAAGATTAACATAACAATGTATTTATTGATTGGCGTTTTAATGGACAAAAAAAACAACGCACAAGGTTGAATTTTGTGTTACAATGAAACAATCTTGAAGTGCAAGACTACTTTTTATGAATTGTTTAGCGAACACACTGCCAATGACTATGATTTTGAATAAAAAATTTTAAAAATAAATGAAATAAAATGTTATTTTTGCCCAACTAGCACACCCACTGCCACAATATTTTTATTACCGCTTGCCAATGCCATGAAATCTTCAAAAATAAGATTTCTTCCTACTTATATAAATTTAAATATAACCATCCCATTACTGTACACTGTTTAGATTTACCAGTACAATTTTATTTTTATTTTCTAAACCATTTGGATGTTTATGGCAAAAATAATTTGCTAAATCCTGTCCTTTACTGCCGATCGTTAAAATTAAGTTTGTGAACCAATGATTTAAAGTCTTGCAATGGTAATGGCATACGCAATGGTAATGGTATACATTTTTTATTTTTTTAGACTTTTTAATCACCAGTGTAAAAGCACCAAATATGTCAAAGATTAACCTATTTAATTAAAAAATCTAAAATTATTGAACAAAAAACCTTCAAAGATGAGGCCAATAAACTGAATTGCCTCACATCCCCACCCTCTTATCATATTTCGGAGTCTCATGACAAAAAATTCTCTTTTCATGGAAAATAAAAATCTGAAAATCCCAGTTTTTTACAGTTAGGCGAGACTTTTTATACTTTGTTTAGCAACCCTGCCCACTGTGAATATTGATAATTTTGAATAAAAATAAAATGTTATTTTTGGCCAATTAGCATACCTGCCACAACTAAAAAATTTAAATTTAAGAAAAAAAAAAGTTTCATTATTTTTATTAAGCCATCTGCTGAAATGAGATCTAATTTTGAAGCATTTAACCATCCTATTTCACATTCACCAATAACATTTTATTTTTATTTTCTCCATCTGGATGTTTTTGGCATTAACTATTTGCTAAATAAGAAAACAAAGTTTTTTTATTTTTATCTTTCTTCCACCATCCTCTGACAACCTTAACAAAAACAAATGCGAAACAAGGAATAAAAAAGCCTTGCCTTACTGTAATATGTTTCAGATATTGTATGTAACATACAGTAAGCCTACAATATTACATTTTTGAAACAATTGATTAAAATAAAAGTCTGTTTTAATACTACTACTATGTAGTATAGACAGTATGGCAAATTTAGTAGACAGTACCTCGCCCAAAAATAATTTCAAATCTTAGACGGGAAACTAACAATTTTATTTGGCTTAAGAGTATTTCTACACAATCTAAATTACAAAATAAAGGGAAACAAATTGAAAAAATTTGTGATTACAAAATACTTTAGGAATGTGCAGAAACTTTAGGATCTAGTATGCAGTACCATACTGGTATTGTCTATTCATGGGATTGGCAACTTCCTTCCGGATCAACCTATTGCTGTCCGGGTTTTAAGGGATCAAAGGTCATCCAATCAGATGCCAGCAGTGCGACATCACCATTACAAATTATGGGTGTCGACTACTAGCTGGAATCCTTTGTCATTAAATCATCTTACCCTTTTGAAATATTTATTTCAAAAGCAACCAACTAAAAGCCAGTTTTATTGTCAGGGATCACAGCTATCATTTGCCTATGTATGACAAACCATTGAATAATTACTAAATATGATGCAACATTCACACTGTAGCTTCTATAGTGAATATTATATTTTAATTTTAAAACAAACTTAAAATCATTGAATCATTACGAAATATGATGTAATGCTCGCACTTTACTTTCTATTGGAAATATTATATTTTAATTTTAGTTTTGTCATCTCATTTTGTATTATCAATCAAATTTATGAGAAAAACTATGAAAACCATACAGCAAGGTTGTAAAATATTAGTTTATTGTAGCACTGGAGTTGTCACATTTCACTTACCCTAATGCAATGTTTAGTAGATACAGTATTACATTTTTTGATTAAAACCAATAATATATATGCTGCTACATTATTAAAATACATATTTTTAGCACAGACTGAAAATGGTTCATAAAATACTTCATGTTTTTAATTGTAATATCAAAATTATATTAATTATTATTATTATTATAATAGGCCTATTCTACTAATGCTAGGATACCTGCAATGATTACTTGTACAGGCAGAATGATTCAATTCTTTTTTAATGTACAGGTGAGCATGATGGATCAATAGCTAATCAATCATTGTTCTCTATATGTGGCAAAGACAAGCCAAACCAATTACTCGTCGCAACATTTTTAGTCATTAATACAGTAATAAATATTATGTTAGTGTAAAACAGGGATGTTTGTCGCATTTCACTCACCCTCATGCTATGTTTCTGAAATATAGTAGATTAATTATTTTGATTAAAACCAATAATATGCATGCTACTACATTATTAAAATACATATTTTTAACAGACTCAAAATGGGTCATAAAATACTTGAAGTTTTCAGCATTTTTTATTTGTAATATCAAAAATCATATAATTAAATATTATTATATTAAAGGCCTATTCTCCTAATGCTAAGATACCTGTAATGATTACTTGTACAGGTAGTTATTAATGCAGGGTTAAAGACTAAAATGAGAGTCTAAAATGGTAAAAGAATAATTTAAATTCGACATTTCCTTATGAAGCTAAAAGAGTTTAAACAGCTGTTTTGAGTGCAAGAAATCAGCCTTACAAGTTTATGATTTTGGGAATTTCTCAGCAGAAACTACCACTAAATAGTTAAAAATTGTAGTTTTTAACATTGAAAATGGGGAAAATAACAGCATAGCATGATGTATAGATATATAAATGTTAGTTTAGTCCAATAAAATAGTTTTCCAAAATTTGACATCCCAGCATGTTTTGGCCTCTCTGAAATAGGATATGCGATGAGTAACTGGTTTGGCTTGTCTTTGCCACATAACCTCCTCAATACAATACAGTAAAGTATTCTTACCTTATCTTGAAAAACATATTGTCTGATCCATGTGAATCCTTTGGCTAAGATAACGGCAAATACAGCAAATGCTAAAGTAATATAAATTGCCACGGCTACTGTAAGCGACTCCGAGTCAATTTTAAGATCGCCGATGGTTCCATTCCATCCTATTGATTCGCAGAAATCCATAATAGATCTGGATTTTCAAAAAGAAAATATACATTAATGGTAATGTAGTAAACAATGTAAGGGTATACCTAACAGATGCTTTTTTTTGAAGTGATAAATACATGGCCGGGAATTTCGTAAGCTAATATACTCGAAATATTTTTATGGTAAATTTCTAAACAGAATATACCATGCTAGTGTGATAAATATAATTGATTTCTTATTTCCATCATCAGTAGATTTTCTAATCTATCAGTAGTTTACTATCATATGACATGATATAACAATTTATTGTATTATGCAATACATAGAGAAAACAAAGTATACTAATAGATAAGACCAAGGTAGTACATCAGTTAGCAGAGTATGCGCACTGTAATCAAAGGGTCTTTGGTTCGAATTCTGAAGAGGATTAACATTTTCCTGATCAGGAAATTAATATCAAAACTCTAAAAATATCTACAAGAACCAACACTTACAAAGAACAACCTTAACCTCACAGGTTCAACTTTTATGGAGGAAGCATCCACAGTTTCATTTTATTTCAACCACAAAAATGCAAAAGATGTGCAATTTCATCATTTAAACAAGAGAATGGTCACAAACTACTACTACTACAAATAAATCTGTAACACGGATACTGTTCTCCTAAAACATCGAATATTGCTTTCACTGCATTAATTTATTTATAAGGAAAATTCTGGTCATACTGCATCACAATGTTGAAAAATATTAATTACAGTATTTGAATGTTGTGGCATGGCGAATAAACAAAATGTAGTGAATATGGTGAATAGTTGTAAAAATAGCTGATAAATACTGGTAGACAGACATCAAACTTTTATTGACATAAAACTGTTATATGCCCATATATAGTCCAAATGTTCCTATAGTATATACTGTGATTATGACCATATTTAGGAATGTCACATGTTTTTGTCAAATGAAAATCTGATACTAGTATTTCTAATCTATTAGACCTGTCTAGAGTAATACAGTATATACTGTATTAAGTTTTTTTCAGAAATATTTGTGGTGTACCACAAATATTTTGGAATACCAAAAGGACAAATAGTTAATTAGCTGAAATTCAAGTGCAGACAACAAAAAAGGCCAAGAAAATGTTATACATTGCTGAGTTTAAAGTGTATCCAACCATAATTTTCCATACTGTAGCTTTTGTTTTATTAGATGCATATTGTTATATTATCTAATTATGCTTGGTGCATTCAAACTCTTGTTCTTCCTGTAAAAACATGATTGTACTAAACTCTCTTACAGTTCAAAATTAAGTGTGTTACTCTTAGAGCAATGTAAATTTTTTTTTCCTGTACATCTTGTCTTGCAAACAATACAGACTACTACTTGCACTATTTGATATTATAATTTATTAGTTGGCAACTAATAAATTTAATACTAGTAACACATGTTTCTAGAATGTTTATGCCTTCAGAGCCTGTTCCTATTTGAATGCAAGGGTTGTTCAGGAGATGAAAAATCAAGATTCAATTAAGAATTCTAACTTTTGCAATAGATTTAGGAAATCCCTCAACTTGCTGTAATACTGTACATGGATGGCCCAAATCTTAAAACGATGCGAGAAATAAGGTAAAACAAAAAAACGCATAATATCGGGGAATTTAATTAAAGCTGGAATGATAAAACCCAAGCGTCGTTCCACATATCCTTATGATCAAGAAAAAAATAATCAGCCTAGTTGGTCTATATTGTTTTTTTCCAAGTACTCAATATTCTAATTGCTTCAAGAGCAGGATCAAGAGTTTATTTTAAGCATCATCTACTTACATTAAAAGCATCGCCTTTGAAGTCTTATTGAACAAAAGTGGCTTTGATAAATCACTACTTTTTTAAGTGACATTATGTTTACGAAAAATTTATCGAAAAACACTGGTAGGCATCATACACTGTAGCTGAACAAAGATTATTGATTCAGATT
Organism: Anneissia japonica; assembly: GCF_011630105.1. NCBI lineage: Eukaryota > Metazoa > Echinodermata > Crinoidea > Comatulida > Comatulidae > Anneissia > Anneissia japonica. The sequence goes on along the minus strand of NW_022702824.1, from coordinate 915,789 downwards.
AATTTACAGTTATGGATGTTATTATAAATTTACCTGAACGACCTTCAAATTGTGTTTACTCTTATTATCAATATCATCAGGTACTTGAAATCTAACATCCACATACCTTGTTCAGACCATTATGAATTTGATGATGAAAAATCAGTTGTATTATTATTAAAGATGCAAGTGAGCGACGTTCACAAAGCCAGATGTCTTTGCCATGGTATTACTATTAATACTAGAAATTGCAAATTGCAAGTGAAGTGCTGCGAAGTACAACTGAATATAAATGTTCTTCGAACAAAATTATTAATGCGAGTCAAGTGAAAATAAAGAATAATAAAAATATAACAAATAATATAAGACACGACCCATTGTCTATATTACTTCTCATTGGGTAACAAAGTTGTAATTTTTCATTTTTGTCAAAAAGTGTCTATAGTGGTGAATTATGGTTTAGGTTTTTTTTAATAAAGTTTCAAAAAATTCTATGTATGTGGAAAATGTAGTTGATTACCAAAGGTTAAAATTTTTATTTTGAAGACTGCATGGTCTAGGAAGTGTACATTTTTTTATGGGGCAAGTTTCCAAGGGCGGGTTTTCTAGGGGCGAGTTGACTGCCAAAGAGTTTTGCTTAAAATCTTTAAAACTTCTCCCCCATCCAGATTGGCAAACCATTGTGCTATTAAAAAAACTTTTTCCCTGCCTTCCAATTGTTTCAAAATGAAAGTTTTTGTTAACATTGAATTTTAAAAAAAATCGACTATAAACCACTACTGCATATAAAACTAATTGTGGTTGAGTTTAGCATTAAAAAAATTTAAAGTGCTAAAAAGCCTATTTATTATTTAACAATAGTAGCCACTGCTGAAACTGTGTGTAGCTAGACCAAATCAAAAACTGGCTGCCACTTCCTTTTACCCTTTTGTTCATAAAGTCTTGACAGCCCACGCCCAACCTAGGCCTTCAAACAATACCTACAAGTACAATATAGCCTAGGCCCTAGATAGGGAGAATAGAAAAAATAATATATTTATCCTAGCCTAGGCAGCCCTAATTTAATATTAATAAGCTTTACATCTTGCTTGGTTGGTCAAGAGACTGCCTAGGGACCGGATAGGCCTAGGCCTATATATAGACTGTAACATAAAAAATAAGCTTTTGTTTAAAAACGTCCAGGTTTCACAACCGGCATTACGATTTAAGTCGGACCACTTCCTACTCAGAGATTCTTCTTCCTTGTCCCAACCAGAGATTTTGGTATGGTCCTTGTTTTGCTAATGCTGCTGCTGCAGGCGGATTATCGCCACACATAATGTGAGGAGTTCCCCCTCCCACGACGGCCTTGTGTGGCTGTTCGCGCCAAAATTGTGAACACATGCACAAACAAAGGCTAAAGAGGAACACCCTAGGCCTATATAATCTGATACCTCTATATGCCCCAATCTACTACAACTAGGCCTAGTGATGTGGGTGTAATTCTTGACTTTATATTATCGAAAGTCCAGGCTACAGGGAAATACCAGAGATGAAGGCCTAATAATATAGTCATTTGAAAAGGGCCTATTCTAGTTATCAATGTCAATCGTCAGTTTGAAGAAAGCACACTGCCCATAATAGTAGTAGTGTAAGAAGGCCCCCTAGTGTTCGCACTCGACAAAAATGTTAATTCCGTCAGAGATATCACAAGCTACTTTATTTAGTTAATACTGGCCGGTACAAAACTTTCAATATCTGTGTTCTACCAGGGAGTTACATAACTATAAGTAAGAAGTTCTGTTAAAATAGGTAGAAAAAAACAATAGAAATTACAAACCTTTGGTAGAAATTTAAGTAAAAATATCAACCAAATCGCTCCAAACGTTTCCAGTGAAATGATCACCGATTCTTTCTTCTCGCGTAGCAGGTAGAAAAGATTGGTCATTAGCATAATGAGCTAAATGCTTGTCCTATGAGAAGGCAGAATACGCGTGTTCTCCGGACAAATATGCATATTCATCATGCAGATGTTAGCAAAATGGAGAATGGGTCAAACACTATTATTGAGCGACCAACGTGTAAACAGAGACGGAGTACGGCGTATCAGTGTTGTTTTCATCATGGAGGATTATAAGTACATCAAGTACACAACCTCACAAATTCATGGCACTTCCTTGTTGCTTGAGTACAGTACAGTACATCTTGACTAGGTGTCAAAGTACAAACTGTATTTGTCCTTCACGAAGAAACTACAGTATATCGCCGCCATGCTGCAATTGAAACATCAATATACCGTTTATAAACATCTCTAAAATCATCGTTTAATTAAAATCTTAAATATATAGCCCTATAATCCATCATTTTCCTTTATATCAAGAACAATATGATCTGTAAACGTCTTCTTTTTTTCTGAAATTTAAATAGTCTGAACGATTGTTCAAAAAATAATATTAAAATGATCAACAGTTTGTTGTATTTCGAATCATAGCGATTCGTAAACCTCGCGGTATATAATAATGACGACTTGTGACCAAAAGAAAAGAAAAAAAATGAGAACAATTACAACCTCAAACGTTATTAAAACAACTCTGAATTACTCATTTAACAATCACGTTCTCAACTTTTAGAAATTACAGATTGAAAACGGTATCTACAGACGTTTTACTTCAATAAATACTGTACTAGCAATTTTTTCATTTATTAATTACAATTTTGTTTTTATAATTTTATATTACAGTATGTTATAGTATTAAAATGTAATGTTGAAAACGATGTTGAATAAATGTGGGTTTTCCTCACAAAAGAGAACAAAAAACTATTGGTTTTCCCCACAAAATAGAACAAAAGCTATAATAACTATAATATAGAAAGAGCAAAAACAAAACAAAAAAGCCTTCAGTTTAAATTGTTGTTGGTTTCAGAATAGTTAAGAACATATAGCCCTTTTAATTATTGTATGCATTGTTGGATTCCGCCTCACTCGCTCAATCCACATTTCGCGGCAATACTAGTTTTAACCCTAGGGCTAGACTATAGGTCAAATTAAATTGCATTATCTACTTCATTGAGCAACATGCCCGTTAATTAACATGATGTTTTAAATAGATTTGGTGTTGTAAGGAATCATTTTGTTGGAATTTAGCCATACTGTTATTTTATAGTGGTCGTAGGTCGCTAGTTGTCCTTTATCAGTAGATACGATACGATAAAACTTTATTATCACAACGCGTATATATAAAGAAAGCTTATAAATAAATACTATAGTAAATATTAGTAATACTATGTAAGGTCCTACGTCAAAAAAAAATAAATAAATAAAATAAAATAAACACGTGGATAGCCCATACATAGGCCTAAATACTGACCTTTAATTGATTAATTAAAGGTCATTAATTTAATTATTATGATTAAGACCGACTAGCTGCACACAATTATGGAATCACTAACCCAAACAATCCAAGAGTAGCTACACTTAGTCCCCTCTTATGAGATTTCTTTTATTCGAGACATTTTTTTTTCAAAGTAGGCGTAGGCCTACACCACAAACCATATATAACTGTAGGTCACTTCTGATACTGAGACCCCTGTAATTCGAGACCAAGTGGCACATTTTTTGAGTCCAAAGTGACAATGACCTTGCACATAAGCCATTACTGACCATGGACATCTGACCATTCGGAAGAAGTAAAATTTCAGATGCTATTTTCACAATAAACGCACCGGGGGCGGATCCAGAGATGTCCGAAAAGGGGGAGGGCAAAAGAGGGGTCGAAAGTGAGGCCGATCGAGTTAACACTACCATAGAGGGTCCGGGGCATGCTGCCGCGATTTTTTTTTTTTCTAGACGCCCAAAAATAACCTCAATGAGGCGTTTTGGGCGATCAGTTTTTTCTTTTTCTTATACTTTCTATTTTTTTCCCTTTTTTTTCTTTTATTTTTACTACTTTTCAAAAGGAGAGGGGGAGATCCCCTAAATCCTCCCCTGCTCACAATATGCTCTTTTGGTTTTTGAACAATTATTAAGATAATTATTAAAATTAAGTGCTTCCTGTAGTTCTCAAAGATAGTTTGAATGCCACTCACTAGTAACCAGTGACATAACGGAAGAGGCCTGAGATCCCTGGAAGATTTGCCAGTTGGGCACGGACATAAGCGAATCCAGAATTTTTCAAAAGGGGAGGGGGAACAACATCTTCAGGGGGAGGAGTTAACACTTATCTTGTCTGCTCATTAATGGCCCTGTCTCGACCGATTTAACTCATGGTCCCGTTATTCTTAAACTTTTTTAAACCGGACAGAATCTGCCAGAGGGTCCGCTTACTTCTTACAGAAGGAAGTCTCTAGCCCAAGTCTGCAGTGGCGTACCTGGAGTCTCTGGAATGGGATGGGGCTGATTGGCAGGGGAGCCAAAGTGAAGTTGGGGTGGTCAGTGATTAGGTGGGGGGAGCTACAGTTAGCTAGCAAAAACATTATTAACTCTATATAGCGTCCTAATTTACTTCCATGAGGGTATAGACATAGGCCAAGACATGTCATGATTTTAAAATATAATCTCATGAAAATTGCTTTGTTTGGCAGGACAAAAACATCACGAATGAATTTACCACAAGCAAAAAATATACATCAAGAATATACAATACCGTATTAAAGATACATAAAACTTAATTAAAATGACAAAACTATAGCCAAACTCGCTAAAATCCTTATCAATGCCCAATTAAATGTGAAAGAAGGGGAGAGAGTCCTGTTCTCTGGCTGGCCCACTGGTGAAAACCCTTCATTCCAGCGATACTAACTCATAAATGATTCAGATGGAGCTACGCACTTCTCTTCAGCATGTCATCTGAAAGGACATATGCTTTAACCCCACCGCCCACCACCAGGACTTATGTAATTTGAGAGCCCGTTTGATTCATGGGGAAGGCTTACTGTACTGTAGGCCTACTGTATTTTGAGCTATAATTAAATATTCGATATTTTCAATTGATTGTATATTTTGTTAGTACAAATCAATTCAAAATATAGGCCTATTTAGACAAATTATAATTTGTGTAGCTCTCAATTGAAAATTCAGGAAGTGCAATTTATAGTTCCTCAATTGGCTCCGATATCTGGGATAGTTTTCAACTGAAATTATAATAAACTTATTTTCCTTGTGAAATTAGAAATCGCTTTAACTAATAATTCAATGGGGTTCGGGTTTAGTATGGGTCGTCGAAGATCAGAGGGTCGTAGGCCTATCTGGTATGCATCAACCACGGCGTCCAATAGGCTATTATTGATCGATTACTACGGTACCACATTAAACGACATTCAGAATTTTGGTCGAAGCCACAGCCTCAATGACAAACATGCTATTGAACGGAGAAAATCGGCCTAGCGAGGGCCTAGCGATTATGGTATTATTAGCTAATAACAAGCAATAATTATCCATGCATTAACTGTCGTCATGGCAGCTTATATTATTCTTTCATTTATAAGGCCTGGTTGTGGGAATATGCTGGCCGTTATTCTGTTCAAGGCTTATAATTTACATAAGGACTTCTTTGCAGTGTATATATACTGTCTCTTATACACATCTAGATGTGTATAAGAGACAGGGCCTACACCACAAACCATATATAACTGTAGGTCACTTCTGATACTGAGACCCCTGTAATTCGAGACCAAGTGGCACATTTTTTGAGTCCAAAGTGACAATGACCTTGCACATAAGCCATTACTGACCATGGACATCTGACCATTCGGAAGAAGTAAAATTTCAGATGCTATTTTCACAATAAACGCACCGGGGGCGGATCCAGAGATGTCCGAAAAGGGGGAGGGCAAAAGAGGGGTCGAAAGTGAGGCCGATCGAGTTAACACTACCATAGAG
>NW_022702824.1:905836-907815 GCF_011630105.1 Anneissia japonica | reverse complement strand
ATGCCTTGACAGTGAGAGGTCGCAGGTTCGAATCCCGTCAGAAGTATTTATACACATTTCTTTATTCATTTATTTATAGGACAACATTCGCTGAGAGCTATGCAACGATGTATTATCATGTCCTTTATTCGAACACTGTACTGTATTTACCTTTCTTTGATGATTTATATATAATTTAACAGTGTTAATGGCTATCTTGATTTATATTATATTATGTATATATATATATATATGTATATAATATGTATATATACATATGTTTATATATATATATATATTATATATATATATAGCCTATGTATATTATAGGCCTAGGCCTGTGTATATAATATATAAGACGATTAGGTGAAATAATTATAAATCAAACTATCAACGACTAAAAGGATCAACGATGAATAAGAAACGTAGGCCTATTTTCCAGGACACATGTTATCGCTAAGATAGGAAGAAGACATGAGTGCTCGAAAAATAATAATGATAAAATAAATCTTATATCTGTATAATTATGAATCTACTTTGTTTAATCGTACTTATTTTTCAAATTATATTACCAAGAAATAGCACACACGTCACAGAACCAACACAATATTGTAAATATATAGGCCTATTGTATATGTAATTTTATTATAAGTTTATAAGAACCAGTAAAATGTTTCCCAGTCTTAGTGTTCTTATACATTTTTGCAAACTTCACGCTCAAAATGGTCTTATCGCATCTGATGACATTAATGGAGTACAGTAGATACAATGTTGATACAACCTTTTTAAACATACTTTATGTGATAACATATTAATGATATGAATTCATAAATTAAGACATCAACAACTTGGTAGACTGAACTTTTTAGAACATGAATATTTTTTCAACATGAAAGTTGGCTATTTACAATAATCTCGATAAAATATAATAATTTGATTGGTCGAAAATTTAATAAAATATACCGTAATGCACATTAGTGATACTATGACGAAAATAATACGGAGGCGCGGCGGAGAAAGATGTTGAAATAAACTTATTGGGAGGGGTAAATATTATGAAGCTTATAATGACTATGAAAACACAAATTGAAAATCGACAATGTTTAAAAGGTTGATTAGAAGTACAAATAGTATGAATGTCACTCCACTCCTTGTCAATTTTTGGAGTGACATTCATACTAATAAAGAACAAGAGCGTTAGCATGGCCAAGAAGATAGTGGTAAAATTTCAAGTTATTGAACTTTGGCCCCGGGTTCTTGTATTCGGATGGTCATTGGCGTGACTGAATATTGAATGGTTATAGGATGGTTATAATTATGTTTGGCATCAAGGCAAAATTGCTTTACGATTCTCCGTATGTTGATGTTACTACAATAATATATTTCGCCCATGATGGTTGGACCAAAAACACGAGAAGGTGATGTAGACCTATACATAACTGCCGAAAGTGCATCAAGTTGAAATTTCCCTTTGTAATAGGTGTGTTGATGACAACGAAACTGAAGTTGTTTCTGATTGGCTGTGTTTCTAATATTGTCCCACATTCCGGGAAATCTCATCAATTCAATATGGCTGCTTTTACGGCTGCTTTTTTGGAAAATTTAATGGGAATAAAAGTAAACGTTGCTTCTTTAAGGGGATTGAAAAAATTCCCTTAAATGGAAAAGAATAAAACAAATTATGCCTGACTGGATGGCCCATACAAATCAATACCGTAGGCAGACATGCGTACTATATAACGTGACATTGACATCGACTAGGCCTCCTAACTACTAGTTTATGGCATGTCGGCCTACAAGGTTGCATTCATTATCCACCATTGAACGTAACTGTTGTATGTTCTCCATAAAGTTGAATTTACAAAACTTCCCATCGGCTTTCAATGTATAAATAATTACAGTATATATGAAATAATAATACAGTACATATATATATATATATATATATATATATGTGTATAAGAGACAGATTTCTACTAACATAAAAAAAACAAAGATTG
>NW_022702824.1:903527-905281 GCF_011630105.1 Anneissia japonica | reverse complement strand
GATGGTTTTTACCGGGCTGACCAAGCCGTCGTACCGATCTGGGTAATAAGAGAAAAGAAAGAGGGGAGAGGGAGGGAAAGTGAAAGAAGAGGAAAAGAAAAGGAAAGAAAAAGAGAAGATAAAAATAAAGACAATAATAAAAAGGAAGAAGATATCATAATGACCAGACTCACAATACCCTGCAACCCCTTCTCCACTTCAAAAACTGTCATAACTCCTTTGATCTATGCTGCCCGATGGCGTAACCACTGGGGGACAACGGGAAAATATCTATCTTTGAAAAATCTTCCCTACCCCTTTATAAATGCCCTTTTCATCCCCTGAAAGTGCCTAAAAACTTCAAATTTCGCGTGCTTCGCGCGCATTTCTTGTGAACATGGGCCAATTTCCTCTAAAAAATTGCATATTTTAGGGAGTTTTGATCAATTCCAACGAAATTAGAATTAAAAATACCGGGGCACAAGGGGAAAATATCCACCTTTGGAAAATCTTTCCTCACCCATTGACAATGCATCCTCTGAAAGTGCTTAAAATTCTCAAATTCTTTGCGCGCATTTCTTGTTATGGTAGGCCAATTTCCTCTATAAATTGCACATTTTAGGGAGTTTTCATCAATTCCGACGAAATTAGAATTAAAAACACAAAAATATTTTGCCCGTTTCGCGCGCATTTTTTAGGGCTTTTTTAGGTTTATCCTTTTAAGTTATTTAAACACATAATCGTCCCAAACTCAAGAAAGACAAATTTAAGATAGATCGTTTTAACCTGAAAGAAGGACCTCAATGTGTATTGATGGTGAAAGAATGTTTGTAATAAATAAAACCACGATGAAAATGCATATACTGTATTTAGTTTCAAACACACGTGTGTGGCCTATATTACAAATAAGATAAGCCCTACGTCGTATTGTTTTCTATATGGGGAGTGGAGTGGGTATGGTAAATTACTAACCGGGAAAATAAATACCCACTCTGACCCAAGACCCCTGTTACGCGCCTGGTGTTAGCGCCAATGTGTGCCCTTGTGCGGACAGGGGATGTGCCCCCCTCTGAAGCTGGAAACCTTGTTTTTGCAAAATAAATTGATGCAATTTTCTATCATAGGCCTAATCAATAAATTCCTCATCAACCGATATAACCTTAAACATTCTTGGAATTGACATAAGATTACTGTCGTAGTACACACCCTTCAGTGTGAAACGTGGCTCTCTTTGCAAGCACGTCTAACATCTAAGGAAAGAAGAGTTTAGATTGGTACCAGATAAAATAATTTTGGGATCAACATTAATACATTATGCTAATTTTCATCTTTGTAAGCGCATAAGGCAGTGCTAATTATTTCTGTGACAGTCTTTTGAAGTGTGTAAAGCTACATTTTACCCCATACATAGTCAAAATATTTGGGGGGGATGATACAATGGACCATCACCCCTTGTCAAATATTGGGGGGAGGGATATATCCCCCATCCCCCCCGGATCTACGCCTATGCTTTTGGTGGTGATTGGGCAGTACACGGGAGACGATACCCTGCATTTGTCCAAAGAGTCTACTGCGTTCTTTAACGTGCATATGGCCATAAATGCACACGGGACCAACGGCTTAAACGTCTCATCCGAAAGACGGTGCGCTATTGTAACTAACTTGTATTTCAGCCCTCTTCTCCAGCTTAAACACAAGAAGAGGCAGCGATGGGATTGAACCGGGGACCTAGAGATCTCCACGGTTCAGCGCACACACAGCGGCTACCACCAGAT
>NW_022702824.1:894401-903304 GCF_011630105.1 Anneissia japonica | reverse complement strand
CTATTGTAATTTAGACCAAACATCCTATCTTAAATGTGATGAAATTCCATATAAGCATGCATCACAAAATTATACAAATTTGGAGAGACCTGGGAGGCTAAAACTAAGAATATAACAGATTTTTGCCAATGGGTTCAGATTAATACAAGCATTAGCAATACAAAAATCTGGCTTAAAAATTTCCCGGCTATGAAGGTAGGTAAAGAAAATGGGCCCCGAAAAAAGGCCATTTATCGTACAGCCGGCCATGTTTGAATAATTTAATATTACTGTATTTCATATTTTAATTTTTGCTCTATTATAGAAGGTATCAGAATATTGATATTGTGTTTAAGCGATGTGTCCACAATAATCCATGAGGACAAATAAATGCTGAATTTGAATTGAAAGTCAGCCATTTTGCAAATCAGTTATGTTTGTTTCCATGGTTGTTGTTTGACGCCAAAGATCTTTGTTTGATGCCATATCATTTAGAGGGCAGCAGACAGAAAGCTTTAAAACAGAAATTAATTCTAGTTCCATACGCATTCCCGTATCAACCTACCTTAAATGTTGAAACCATCGCGATCATGTCAATGAGACTTTCACAGACTATAAGGTCTAGACCACCTCAGCCCACCACATGGCTGGGGCTGAGTAAGAACATTTATGATCAGGGGCGGACTTAGCCCCCACCCCCCTTTAGAAAGTTTTAAAAAAAAATAAGAAAGAAAGGAAGGAAGGAACGAAGGAAGGAAGGAAGAAAGGAAGGATGGAAGGAAGGAAGGAAGAAAGAAAAAGAAATAATTGATCCGTTCTAGATGATAAAAAACGAAATTCAGAAAGTAACTCTAGAAAGCTATATAAGAAGCGCCAGAAACGATTACATATTTTGCGCCTGTTAAACAAATAAGTCCGAAATAAGATACTATACAGTAAAACCTCGAACCTTGCAAAGTCAAAAGGGGGCCTTCTTTTCAAAATGATTGCTGTAAATTTTGTGAATTTGTAATATAAAACAATAAAAGACCACTGTAACATCAACCTGTATCATGGAGTGTATTTAACCGGCTTTAAATCACCTAAACTACTGTATAAACCAAGCATGTTTTTAATTTTTTTTTTTTTAAATTCATGTACAGTGTACGTACAGTCTATCTCGAAAAGAAGCCTATGCTACCTTGAAAATGGGCTTCTTTTCGATGCTAATTTTGCAAGCTAAGTGTGGGTGGGGGGGGGCTTCAATTCGAGATGGGTTTTATCTCGAGATTAAGCACACTGGGCTTCAATTCGGTATGTTCTTTAAATTTATGGTACTAAGTGTCGCTCATTCTGTCTTGCTGTTTAGGGTGATTGTAGCCTATTAGAGCCAAAGATAAGAATGACCGAATGACCAATTCAAAAAAAAAAAAAAAAAAATTAAGTTAATTATGAAAATCCCGGTTGATAACCTGAAACTGAAATGAGGTATGCGACAGCTTACCTAAACTTATTATGTCACAAAATCTTCACCCACTTTTTGGAGAATGTATACCTACCGGTATCATCTATTTGTCGACTTCGTATAAGGTGCATTCCCAACCACTGGATTTATAAACACCTTTATTCCTTCTTCCCGGATTGTAATTGTTAATCGGTCTTGCCATAGATAATGTTCATTCATGTTGATTCTTATTGTTATCTGATCTTTTGAACTGAAAAATTGTATATTTTTTTTTTACTCTGTAAATTTTTAAAAGTATTTTTATAAATTAAATTTGATATTGAATTTTTTCAGAAATTGTTAATCTAATTATCGAATTTATCAATTTGTATTAGGTCTATTGCATTTTACGCTGTGAATTTTAATCATATTTTTATAAACTATTTTCTTATTGAACTTATTTTTTTTGGAATTGTTAATCTAATTATCGAATTTATTAATTGTTTCTAACTTTTTTGTACTCAAATTGTGACTTTTATCTCCACTGCATTTTTAATCGATCTTACCATAAATTGTACTCATTCTTTGCTGCCATAAATAATAATAATACTGTAAAGAGTTGAGGTAATTGGACGTGACAGTGGGAGACCTCTAGGCCTATTTTGATTTCTGAGCTGGTCCTCTTTCCCAGAAACAGGACCAGTAGAATAGGAAATTTGGAGGTACACGCTGGCCATCATCTCTCTTGTTTAATTTGCAAAAAAACCAAAAAAAAAAAAAAAAAAAATACTCTCGTCGACTCAGTTAAAAATCACATGTTGCCAACTAAACGCTCTCAATCGAACACTCCCATGACTTAACTTTCGTACCACGACTAGCACCGCATGAATTACACATACTGTATTATCATAAAATATCGATATTTATAATATTATTTATATTTCCATTGGATCAGAAACTAAAGCCCGATTTCCAACAGCTACATGCCATCTTGATCGTTTTTGGCGACGCTAATTGATCGGTTGAATTGTGTATTTTTTCAGATTGCGTCGGGGACACCTACGCAATGTACGCCTAAGCATTGATTTTATGTAAACCAAAGCTTAAATTACAAAACCATGCTTAGGGACATCTTAACTTTTTTAACTTAAGACATTTGCTAGGCTAAGATTGATAAATCTAAGGCCTGGACCGCAAACTTTGCATGGGCTTATTTTCAAGACGGGCTTATTTTCAAGGCTACTTTTGCAAAGTAAAGAGGGGGGCTCTTTTCAAAATGACTACTGTCAATTTTGGGAATTATTACTATAAAACAATAAATAGGGCCACTGTAGCATCAGTCTGTATCATGGAGTGTATTAACCGGCATTAAATTACCTTATAAACCAAATGTGTTTTGAATTTAAGCCCATTGGGTTTCTATTCAAGGTTTTATGGTGCATCATTTTGTATCATCATTTAGCCACCATTTGAAAATATCTGGCCACTTCATATATGTGCAGGGTCTATTCAATCATTTCAATGTATTCCTTAAAAAAGACTTGAATTTAGTCTTTGGACTTCCATATGCTACATGTCACCTGAATGTACTATATATGTGTATTAACATATGTATTTCATGTTTTTTTACACAGAATAATCCACATTAACTACACAGTGGTTAGATTGATCAATACAATTTTAATAGCAGAAGCATTCCACAGTATTTTGATACATCTAAAAAAATAAAATAAATGAACGCCTTCATGTTTAATGGAAAATTTCAGGCGGCCAAAATTCATCGTCCATGTAGGATACTAACTTGCCATCAAAGTCTCTCTTCTCTCGTATAACATTCTCTTCCCACTGATTTTCTACAAGCTTATACAGGTCCAGTGCAGATCTTGCATCATCGACAGAACAGTGTTCTCCAACTTGAATATCCCTGCCTAGCAAACACCTTACGAGGTACCGCAATGAAGGCGTCCATGAACTTTCACCTATATTTGTTAATTCCTTCATAAGTTTATATTCTGCTGTGTCTCGAAGCGAGTGCTTAGGATGGTTTAACTTCAGCGCAGCAAAATCATGGTGTAGGCTATGACCGACAACGATCTTGTTTCTGAGAATCTCTTGCACTTCCGTCTGAGCTTGGTTGAAGCAGACAGCATCCTTAAGATTTTCCTCACGGATGCCGCTCCATTTTGTACGATAATCCGTGACGAGATTCTGCGGCTTTACATACTTATCGTAGATAATATTACCGTGAAAGTCAACTATACTGCATCGGGCTAGTGCATCCACTCGGCCTTTGCTGCCGGTACCAACCATTTCACAATCCAATGCTACAATACTTTCTCGATTACCATTGCACTTTTCTGTAACTTGAGTATTACTCGTAGATGGCTGCGTAAGCAGTTCTTCAGTTTTATCCGTTTGTCCATCTTCTACCATTTTTGAATTATGCAGTAATTCTTTGTTTACACTCTGATTTAGGCAGTTCTTAATATTATCATTATTCTCATTTTTATGCTTTTCTTTCCACCTTAATAATCGTTCAATCCGCCTGGGAAGTAATTTGACGGATCCGGTCTTCTTTCGGGACTTTTTAGATGCACATCCCTGATTATCTGGTTGTGATCTCTTGATGCCTTTACTTATTTGTAATCCATCCATTGTCGAAAGGAGCGTACTGTCAATTGATTTTACTAGTTGTTCAATCTGAAAAATAATTTACATGAGAACGTTTAATCAAACTAAGGAAATGGTAAGATATTTACAAAGGAAAAGTCATGAGACCACAAAAATGTTAATGATTTTATAAAAACAATCTGTTACTAAGAAAACTAACAACTCATGACTCGGCCCAGTGTTTGTAAGTGACCTCATTCTTAATTGTGCGCATAGAGGCTTTTTCGCATGATGCGCTCTACAAATCCAACTATTATTATTTTATTTCTTTTTTTTCTTTTTTTTGTAACATTAAGCTAGATAAAAATTAAAACCATTTGAAGATAAACATGATGAAACTTTGCCAATGTTACAATGTACTGTATAATGTACAGTACATCCACTAGTTTAGTACTGTTGTATATTTAAATTAAACATTGCGCAAAGTATGAGCAGAAATCTGCCCTTATTTAAAAAAAAAACGAACTGACAGATCGTGGTGCTAATTTTCATTCAAAATCAATCACCCAGTAAAAACATTTGAACCTAGATGTAGCAGCCAAGGTCTAATAATATTATGCAGACAACAGATCACAATTCATTCATAAAATCATTGACAATGATTAATGATATGAATTGTTTTGAATTGACCTGATTTTGGAATAATTAATTAAGCCTAGCTAGGCCTTAGCCCTGGTCACCTAGCTAGGCCGAATTTAATTATGTACTACTATTTTTGATTAATTTTTAAAATTACTTTGATGTCATTAGTCCTATATGAGAATGACAAAGTATAATTATATATATAAATAATAAAACTTACCTAAGTTACCCAGCTAGGCACCTATAATATGGCTAGGGGCCTAGGCCTAGTTGGTTCGTAATGGACGGTCTTGCTTAAGCCTAAGGTCGGCTGGAGGTAGGTCCGTGCCGTGATATAAGAACACCGGCTGGATTGCAATTGCTCTCTCTTGATTGGCACTTAATAATAGTTTAGTAGTAGTAGTATGTACGTAGTTGTAGTGTAATATTAAGTGTAAGACAACCTATCTTGGGAAATTAAAATCTAATAATTGCCTTTGGGTTTTTGTATTGAAAATTTTGCCACGTGCACCACCACGACATCTTACACCATACTGTGGCGTGTTGCGAAATCACGGAATTAGTACTAAACTATGGAACGCCCACAGTGCCTTCGGCGCCGTACTTTTCGTTCGACGCGCAAATAGCATTCAGTGTTGCATCGTACGGCGGCGGGTTTGTTCGGCGCAAATATCTTTTGGCTGTGACGCGACTTTACGATTCGGCAGCGACTATAGCTTTAGCATTCGGTGAAACTAGCATCTGACAACTAAATCATTCGGAGATTTTGGCATTCGGTGACAGCGTTTGCTCCTATCTACAAGGGGCCGGGTCCGAACCCAGAGCTGAGAGAGAGAAAAAGAGAGAGGCTAGGTTTACACTAGAGCTTCGGCCACGGGCCCAGACTAAAAATCCCTGGTGTAGGGTTCATAGGGTCGGGAGTTTTTATGGCTTACTATGAACCAAAATTGAGCTTTTATATATAAGAATTGAAAATCAAAATTACGTTATTTGGATAGACAAATTAATATTTTTGATCCACGCGAAATCTTAACTGGTAACTTCAATGTCTACGTACACAAGATTATTCTAAACGAAAAAAATCTAGTGCTTCGTTGTCTATTTTTTACAGTCTTCTTACATTGTATTTGTTCTTTAATACGTGGCGTAGGCTGATTGTACCGACACATACCGCTCCCCCAGGCCAAGACCAACCTACCAGGGGTGGCTACAGCGCGGAGGGAGACGGGTGTCCGGGAGAGCTTCCCCTCCTCCCCCCCCCCCCACGCCTGGGAGAAAAACCAGAATTCCTCTTGGGGAAAAAACATTTAAATATTTTCTACATATTTTGAAGACTCTAAAATTAATTAAATAAAGCCCTTGAAACTCCTAAACTGTCAAATAAGGTGGATTTTCATGGTAACGTCCTGCCGACCACGCCCACTTTGCTCTCGTCGGCGACATCACCCCCCACCCCTCCGACCCCCGTCTGGCAAACCTTGGCGCCATCCCTGCACCCTACGTTCCTGTTATTCATTAGTAAAATTAAAAGGCGTTCTATTATTGAATTATTAGTAGCAATTAGACCAGCAATGCTTTTTTGCAGTCGGCATATCTGGGGAGGTGTGGGGGGGGGGGAAGTGATGATGATAAAATTATTAAATTAAAAAAAACCCAATACTGACAATAATGTTCTTGGCCTTCATCTTTTGCCGGTTTGGTCAGTGGATCTATTGCCTACTATGTTTTGGTACTTGTCATTTTTGGTTTACCGTACTCGTGCGAATAAGCGCCCCGTTTGAATAAGCGCCCCTTCTAATTTGAATAAGCGCCCCTCATAAGATTTTCTTTTTAGCAAGTCAATAATCCAATCAATCCTGGGACTGTGGTTGTTGGCATGATTTGAGATGTAGAGTGGAAACACATTCTTTTTCAGTCAATATCAAAATGAGGATATTTCTCTTGGACAGATGAGAGCTCCGATCCCTGGACAGACAGTATATTTCCAACTTTACTCTTTTTACATATTTGTCTATGCCTAGTCCTACTCTTTTAATGGCCAGTAATTGGGGACGTAATGAGTATTTAAAATGTCCACTAAATAATCTTAGATAACATAGTATAATACATGACCATGTATAATTGACACAGCTGTATATTGCATCTTTACATTTCTTTAGTTAGACTTTTTTTTTATTATTATTCCAGTGTTATTTATACTGTAATTCTATTTCGTTCTTACAAGCTCATCAGATTGAGAGAGTCCAGTCTAAATTTTTATATTTTTTAAATCACAATTTTAAAAATGACGATATTGTTTCATACGCACTTCCCTCACTTAGAGAAATATTTTTGATATGGTTTTTCTTTTTAAATGTGTTAATTCTATTTTTGGTACTATAGTTTATGTTCTTTATTCCCTCTTAAGATTAATAGACATGGCTCTGGCCGTCGTAATGACCTATTTTTGGTTCCCTTTAACAGAGTCAATAAAAATGGATTTATTCATCGTCTTGCCAACTTTTTAAATAACCTTTCTCACAATTTTACGTCAGTCGATATTTTTCACAAGAGCCTTATTTCATTCAAAAGCAGCTTATCGCAATCTTTAATACATAATACCAAGTGGCTTATTTTCTGGGTGGGTTAATTCCTTTATTCCTTTGTTTGTCTTTTTCTTTGTTTTTGATTTTTTTGTCTTGTTTGTGTGCTTTCTTTTTTTCTCACCTTTGTTCTGTGTTCTGTATGTATTTTTATGTGTTTTTTTCTGTTCTGTATTGTCTAGCTATGTTTTTAATTGCTCTGTTCTGTCTGTGTGTTTCTGTTGTACCTGTGTTCTGTCTGTATTTGTATGTTTACTTATTTCTATTTGTATTTTTTATTTGTTTTATCTTCAATTTTTAGCTTAAGATGTTCCTCTTCGCAATATTTTAGTAAATTTTCATTAATATCAAGCTGTCAATTACCAAATCACAAGGACAATCGGAAAGTTGTCGTGTGTAATCAGAAATATTCGGCATAATAAATTTGGAAAAAGTTAGGGCTCCCGTCCGCACAAAAGATATATATTGACAATGATGGAACTTTGACTGCGATTGACAAAAAAACAAAACATAACGCAACATAATCAAAATAGAAACATTACTATTGGAAACGTTCAATTCGGCGATTCTGTTTCATTCATATGTAACAAATATTCATTATCATTACGGAGTCGCCGATATGTTGATAAGTCTCTTTATTATTAAGTCTAGTAACAATGCCAGAAGTGGTTTGGGTTACTTTGATATTCCTAATTCTTTTAAAGTCAGGCTCCGGAAGAAAAAACACATTGATATGTTGTAGAACTGATTTTTCTAAGACAGAAAAAACGTAGTTTGATCAAAAACTAAGCAACGGTGAATGAGATACAGATTTTTGAATATTTAAAAACTGGGGGAAAATGTGCTGTTACGCCCCTTTCCCCCCACCCCAGCTTTTAAATATTCAATAACCTGTATCACGTTCACCGTTAACCAGTTTTTCGTCAACTTTTTTTTCTGTCTTAGAAAAATCAGTTCTACAACATATCAATTTTTTCCCTCCGGAGTCTGCCAATTTTTGTAACTTAGGGGCGTATTTGTCAGGAACTAGATGGCTGGAATTTACTCTCAGACTAAAAGATTGTTGCTCTTTAAATTTGAATATGAGCGAGCCCTATACAAATATTATGTTATTAATTTGATTATTATTATTTATAAATATTAAAATAGTATAGCTTAGTTGGCCGCAATATATAAACTGTGCTTTGCTGTAAATGTAAATTGTAAGTGTTAAATGATATACAGGATCTGTCATATATTCAACTTGTGTAATTGTGTAACGTACATTTTATCCTATTAAAAGTCTCGTCTCTTTTTTATTGTATTATGGCTGTACAGTGTGTTACTTTTATGAACACACTGCAAGAGCGTGTCTGCTGTTTTAAAAGCGTCGTTTCCAAAATATAGTTATAGTAATTATATAATTAATAGTATGCAATAGAAACAGCAAATTATTTTTAAGATTATAAAACATCACCTTCATTTTCATTGTCATTCGTATTTATACAGGCTGTACAAACATTTGAAATTAAGAAGAATCATTTTTTAATATTGTTTAGTGAACAACTTTTAAAGGTCGTCAGAAAAGGGCGAAAATTATTATTTTTTCTAATTTAGCTTAAATATCTTTCCGAACGCATGTAGGCGAATGAGAAAATAAAAATAAAATTTTAATGATGAACGTAAAC
>NW_022702824.1:888619-894348 GCF_011630105.1 Anneissia japonica | reverse complement strand
ATAAAACACATACTTATTAGTTAATTTACATTTTTAATTAAAATACGTCGGGTATTCAGTCTTAGTTAATTAAAATGTGACGAATTAACGATAATTGAAAGAAATTCTAATTCATTCCAATAATTAACGCGAGCACGGAATTTACGTGAGCACACATGCGAGCAAATATTCGATTATATATGAATTCTAATACGCTGTCCATACAAAGTGATATTAATTATAAACCTTAATCATTTTTTGGCTATATTTTATGAAGTTTTAGGCGATTATACACGATTTTACCATGACGTCACTGGCGAAAATGTAGCTGGCTCGTGTAGGAATCGAACCCACGACCTTCAAAAAAAAAATTAAAAACAATATAAAAAAACTTGCCCCGTGTGGGAATCGAACCCACGATCGCCGAGTTTACTACTTCTGATGCAGCATGACTAAACGGAGGGAGGTAAACCGCGGCCCCTAAACCATAAATGCGATAAACCTAGTACCACACCAAGTACCAGTTAGTCAACTCTGATCCTACTAGAAAAAATTCTTTGTATATATACACTGCAGGTTAATAATACGCATGGTAATAGTGTCAAAAATGGGCCGTGGGCGCCAAGAGGGTTAATTTTTTTTTGTCTAAAAATGTAGAATTAAATTTATAATAGTTTTTTTTATTGTTACCATCTTCATAACTTACGTAATTTTTTTTAAATAGACAAAAATATTTGAAAAAGTCATTATGCAAATTAGAAAAAGATAGACCAATCACGTTACGGGAAACCAGGTGGTTGTGTGTTCAATTCCCACACGAACCATTTTTTTTTTTTTTTTTTTTTTTTTTTGTGGATAATGAATAGGCAACCTGGTTGTTGTGTGTTCGATTCCCACACAAACATTTTTTTTAAGGCAGTTTATTTGATGGTGGATAATGAATAGCAAACCTTGTGGTTGTGTGTTCGATTCCCACACAATTTTTTTTTAAATTTTTTATTTATTTTTTTTTAAGACAGTTTAGTTGATGGTGGATAATGAATAGCAAACCTGGAGGCTGTGTGTTCGATTCCCAGACGAACCATTTTTTGTTTTTTGTTAAGGTTAGGGCTTCATCCAATTGCAATTTATATATTTTATATGAGAAGAATCTATGAATATTCACCACACGAGCCAGGTTTTTTTTTCTTTTTTTTCTTTTTTTAATCTTCATTTTTGGCTAGTATTTAAGGACGTACTGTGTACAGTACTCGCGCGAATAAGCGCCCCGTTAATTTGAATAAGCGCCTCTTTCTCTTTTTCCGACCTTTAACACATTCTCATCTAGTTTTCAAGAAAAAATACAATGATCCTGCCATCCTGCTAATCTCAATCGGCCGATGGCCAACAAGCTAACCACTAGCATCTGCTATTTTGCTGTTATGTAAATATTCATGCATTCTTGTAATGAGCCATTTTCTCTGGACGATTATCTTTTCTAACCACCATTCGTGATGTCCTTATATAATCTTTTTTCATTCAAAAAGTGACTCTTGAATTTAAAAATTTTCCATAAAAGAACCCCTCGATTTTCATCTATTTCCATAAGCGCCCCCTCAATTTCCACTCTGTTTTCATAAGCGCCTCGTTTAAATAAGCGCCCCGTTTGAATAAGCGCCCCTCAGAAAGTGCAAAAAAAATATTTTAAGCGCACGGGCGCTTATTCGCGCGAGTACGGTATTCAGTGCCGTTTTGGTCATTGCCGTTTTCTTAATAAACCCGTGAATCTCTCGACGATTTTCTTTTTTTGCATTGCGCCCTCAAGCCTCTAACTACGTTCTGAAAGATGGCAGCTTCCAGGGTGCACACACGGTGTTTATGTTGTTTGCAAAAATTATTCCCCAAGCCCAAGCTGAATCCCAAGTTAATATTAAATAATTTCTCATCTAATTTTAACCTTGTTAAGTCTAGGGCGGTTTCGTCTGTTCTAAGTAAAGGTATGACATGGTTTCATTTCCTTATAAACAAAGTATTTGTAAGCCTAGCCTAGCTAGTGTAGGCCTATAAAGTAGGCTAGCTAGGGCCTGGCCTAGCCCCCCAGCCTAGGCTGGAGGAAGATACAAATCCTTCGCTCTACTAATAGGCCTACCCTATGCTAGTTAGTATTGTTGGTAAGGACTAAAAATGGCCTCGAGCAGTCTTACATTGCAACATTGACCAAGCAACATTGGTTAAAAACATCTTCTCTTGTTTTTTACAGCTAGACACCGAACATGTGTAAAAAATAACACTAAAACTAGAATAAAGTGGTGTAAAGCAGTGCTTGGATGATTTTGGAAGCTCACAGGAAACATCAAAGTTTGGGTGCGGCCCTTGGTGTTAATCAAAAATTGACTTTGGCCCTCCTACCAATTTTTATGCACACCCCTGGCTTATTGAATCAAAAGAGACAAAAAATAATCTATGGTGTGGAATGGTAATGTTCAAGAAACATCCAAACACAGCTTGAAATGGAACAGTTGCCCAGATTTCCCCTGAACAGCCAGCCCTCTGCCATTATGGACCCTGCTTACAAATTAACTGATCCCCTCCCCTGAATGTATCTTAATTAAGCCACCACTGCCTTAAATATGGATGTCTCAAAAGAGGAGTTTAACCACACTTAGGACATCTAAAAAAGAAAAGCCAGGCTCCAAAGAAAACAACTTTTGATATGTTGTACAACTGATTTTTCTAAGACACTAAAAGGGTGTTTGACGAATAATTTGGAAGAGTAAATGAGGTATAGATTTTTCAAAAATATTATTTATTAATGTTGATTTTTTTTTTTTCACCAGATGGTTGGGGAAAAGGGGCCAAGTTTGAACCATTTCAGGTAATGGTCGAAAGGAGGAGGAGTGAAGCATCCAGAAGTATTCTCTTTTTCTTGTCTGAGAGATCTTGTCTTGAAAACTTAATAGAATATTGTAACAGTCATGGAAAAGTTCAGAATTGTTTTGAATTTTACCAGAATGTAAGTAAACATGCTAATATTATCAAATATAAATGTCATTTTTGTAAAACACATTAATATTGCTAAGGTCTCTATTATTGAATAAATGCTGCAGTGCTTACAGTATCAGAGATAGGTTCTGTGGTGCTTACTCAAGAGTATATTGTATACAGGTCTCCCTCCAATTATGGACCGCTTTTGCTGGGACAAGTTTCCTTGGTCTTTTGTAGCATTGGTCTCTTAATTAGATTGATGAAGATAAAAAAAAAAACCCCTATTTTTAATTTGCAATCACGGAAAAGTGGTCTTTAATTGGAGTAGTGTGGTCTTTAATTGGAGAGGCTTTTATTTGGAGGGAGACCTGTATTAGGTTTACACGATATGCCTTTGTTTCATATCAGCATGGCAATATTAAACACCTGATTTCTCAGAAATTTAATATTTTACTTACATTGAACAAGTCGGATAAGCCTACAGCATGTACAACAGAATAGAGCGCCATCATAACACACCAATTATTTTTAATAAGTTTGTTACGCCTCTCTTGTATTTAAGTGCTTTTCTTGAGTACTGTAAGTTCTGCACTGAAGTCTCTAAGTATAAGTGATGATGACATTAATTTGGTTATTTACTATAGTTTAATTCAAGCGTGTATCCTTATCATTGAATAATAAAACAATGAAAAACTGAATTATCAGTTCTCACAGAAGACAAACATATTAAAAAGCATGAGCTGGCATTCTACTTGCACTTTTACAGGGAATTTAAAGTATTGATAAGATGAGGAAGGGTCAGATTTGCTTCTTGTAAATGCAGCCAGGCATACCCGAATTTGTACAGTTAATTAGCTTTGAAATTAGTTCACACAATCTCTGCACCATAAGTTTCAATAGCGTGTTCAGACTCTGAAACTATTACGCCCTCGCTGAAAGATATGTGAACAATGCTGATGGATAGTGTGAACTACTTAAAAGCTAATTAAATGTGCAGATCGGGGGAGCCTGGCCGGATTTGCCAGAAGCAAATTTTACCCCTCCATAAATTAAATCCATCACTCCCTAAGCCCAATAATGAGACTTGATTTAATAAAGCATAACTGTGGCCTGAGGGAGAACAGGAACAGTTATCAACAGGTTCTCCAATATATAATTTTTTTTTTTTTATAAACTATTCTTATTTTCTGCTCTTTAAATTAATTCCAGGCGTACTTTGCAGTTGTAGAATTCAAGAAAAAGGAGAGTGTTAAATTAATTCAGGAAAGAGTTTATAGTTCCAGAGGAATAGGAAGGTTTAATGATGAGTTGATACAGAACAGATTACTCAAGTACAACATTAAGTCCAGCCAGGCCTCAACAATCAGACCAAAAAACATTGTCAACAAAGACTTTCCTAATTCCCAACTAATCAAAACAGTTTGTCATGGAGATTCGGTAAGAGCACAATCTAATGCTTTGTGCATAGTTGTCAAATAGATAAAGAGTGTCACATGATGATTTGATAAACAAAGACATTCTTATAAATTGTTTGATTATTATATTATTGTTATGTTATACGTATATAGTGTCATAAATTCATGGCAACCAGGGGGTTTAGCTTTTTGAGCAGTTTATTGCAGTAGTAGTATTTTATCATGACTTTGTTTATTACAAAAACATTTCTGTGTTGAACTTCACCTATAGGAAATCCCCCTTCCTGTGAACCTGGTTACAGGCCTTACATGGGATGATGAAAGGTGTAAAATAAACAATTTGTACAGTGGAAAGAGGGGAAGGACAGAGATAATAGGGGAAGGGGACAACAGAGAAGTTAAGACAAGAGGGGTGATGGAATACCAGAATATCAGAAAGAATTGAATTATTTTTCCGAATGTTCAGCAATTATCTTAGTATCACTAGTTGATCTATGACGCCAAGTGGTATAAACCGTTGGATTTTCTCATTAGGAAACATTTTTCTTCTCAGAGAGAGTATCCAAACGGTAATCAGAAATTCTTGTGTTCATAGTCCGATGGGAACAATACATTTTTTTTTTGAAAATTCATTAATATTTTTTTAGGTATATTTTTTTGTACACTCAAAGAAATTGAGTAATTCTCAAATTATTTGTCCACTTTTGTATTGCTGCTGTTTATGTGGACATGACTACTGCAATACTAATACAGTAGTGGTGCCCTCAGCCATGCCTATTAAGCCTGGTTTTCATAACATCCCTACTGTACATTATCATTACAGCAAATACTACACTATGATGCAATTGGGAAGGGCCACCCCCCCCCCCCCTCCTCACACACAATAAAACACTCCCTGATTCTCGCTAACAATTCTGCAAAGTTGAACCATGTTTAGCATTTTCAATTTGTTGCGAATGAATCATAACCAACTAAATAATCATCTGCCTATTTTACATAATTAGTTCTGCTTCATCATAATCACACTTCATTTTCTTATGATGCTGAATTTGGTAAGAAGCTTCATCTTCATCATCATTGCGTGGCGAAAATTCCATGTAAAGAACCATTAGTGCCTCAGGATAATTAGCAAATGCTGATTGGCACGTGCATTCTTTATGCTACTAAATACCTAATAGATATTTCAATTGTTAGCTTGAAAAGGGCATAAAGGAATTTAATGATATGATTTTGAAAGACCAAGTTAATGCATAGGAACTAGTTGTTCAAATGATGTTCCATGAATAATCCATTTGTGTAGAAATGACTGTCTGCCATATGCTATAGCGATCAGTGATGTATCTAAGGGGTGCGCGGAACGAACCCCACCTC
>NW_022702824.1:879187-888539 GCF_011630105.1 Anneissia japonica | reverse complement strand
AATAGAAGATGCCTGTCGCAAAATGTTTCCAGAATGTGAAGTATTGCCTTTTGGGTCATCGGTCAATAATTTTGGAAAGCGAAATTGTGATGTTGATATGTTTATCGATCCAAAGATTGGCCACGGTATGATTCCAGTGGCGCAGGTGAGTTGTGAAGTAAGGCGAGACTTTTTTTATACCTTGTTCAGTGAACACGCCGCCTGTTAATAATGATGATTTTGAATAAAAATCCAATTTTATATTTGGCCAATCAGAGCACCCACTGCCACGGAAAAATTTTTCTTTATTTTTACTATGCCTATCACTGCCTTGAAATCTCCAAAAATATGTATATTTCTTCCTAATTATATAAATTTAAAGTATTTAACCATTCTATTGCTACACTGTTTACAACCATTAAAATTTTATTTTCATTTTCCCCACCGAGAATAAGAACACAAAATTTTATTTTAATTTTTTTTCTGCCCTCCTCTAACAATCTTTAAAAAAAATAAGTTTGCAAACAAGGTATTTAAAATCTCGCCTAATGGATAAAAAAAGGTTCATTTTATGCCTAGGAATTTTTGGCTGGTAGTCACAAAACGGGGAACCCTTAGTGCTATATTTTGACACTATTTCAATATATATTACTTTGCACTTTCTGTAGACTGCAGTGTTCTTTAACATGCATATCGATCATGTTTTACTCATAACCATCAGCTTAAACTTCTCTTAACTAAATTCTTTGTACTATAGTATTTTGCAAAAAGTGCAGCTTGATGAAGTAGAGCCAGGGACCTAAAATCTCTGGTTCAGCGCACACACAGTAGTTAGTATGACCAGCTTGAGTGACTGTGCTACGCTGTTTTCTAATTACTAATTACAATGATAATAATGTAATCTCAAGTGTTGCTATTTGGATCGTCTGCGGTCAATAATTTTGGAATGCGGAATATTGACATTGATCCAAATATTGTGCATAGCAGAGCAAGTGAGTTTTAAAACAACATTGTATGAAAACAAAGACAAGAGACTAATTAATATAAGTTTTTTATTATCACATTATTTAAACATTGTATGCATAATCCTGCAGCTTATTAAATTAAAATAATATGTTGTAATGGAATTAATACAAAAAATGGTTTATCATGTATTATAAAACTATGTAGTTGACAAATTTTTAATAATTTTATTACTTTCTATTTACTTTTTGTTGATTTTTAGTTTAGTTTTGTTATAAATTGTTATTGTTTTCATTGTCTCACAAAAAAACAGAAAATACAAAACTGCTGTATACCTGAATAAGAAACTGTATGATTAAGGTATCTTTAGATGGCTGAAAATGGCACTCCTAGACATTGGATGTAATTTTCTTTTTTTTATATATAATTTAGAGAGGCCCAGGCTTCCTGAGGTCCCCTTTGAATCCGCCACTGAATAAAATGAGTGTTAATGTAGCAGAAAAGGTGAAGTGTAATGATCAAATTACAATTGAATAAAATGTAGCAGAATAGGTGAAGTGTAATGATCGAATTACAATTGAATAAATTATATGAAATGAACAAATTAACAAAAACTAAATGAAAAACACATAAAATTCTCCCAATTTATTCATCATCGTCGTTATCATCAGCATCATCATTCTCATCAGTGTTCTAATCACCACCATTGTTACCATCATCATCAACATCATCATCATCATCTTCTGCATCTTCATCATTATCATCACCATCATCGTTATTGTTTTCATTGTCATCATCGTCATTGTCATCACAACATTTTAGAGAGCAGCTTAGTTCAGTCGGCTAAACTAGTGGTAGCCACTGTGTGTGCGCTGAACCGTGGAGATCTCTAGGTCCCCGGTTCAATTTCCATCGCTGCTCTCCTTGTGTCTCAGCTGGACGGCTGAAGTCCAAGTTACAATATAGCACTGCTTTTCGGGTGAGACGTTTAAGCCGTTGGTCCTGTGTGCATTATGGCCCATGTGCATGTTAAAGAACGCAGTACACTCTTCGGAAAAGAATGGATGATTGTCTCCTGGTGTACTGCCCAATCACCACCAGAAGGACCCCACAGGAAATAAGTCTTCTTCAAACTTTTGTGGGTTATCCTTGGTGTTTACATCGAAAAAATCCGTCCATCAACACCATTTTCATCATCGTCATCGTCATTTTTTATATTGTTATGTCTGTGTAATTGCAGATATTGAATCCTCATCAGCACTTCCATTGTCATCGTAATCATTGTCATCGCCATCGTTATCATTATCTGTATCAATTTCATTATTGTTTTACAAAGCTTCAGGGCTTATAAGATGCCCTTTTTATTTTGTATATTAAATTGACATAAAATTTAACCTTCTAATCATTTACTACAGAGTGCTAAGAAATTCAAGGTAGAATATGATCAAAGCTCTGCAGACAACGAACGTATAGCCACGCAGAACACACTTAGGACTTTGTCAAAATATCTTGAAAAGTGTGTTCCGCATTGTACCAATGTGCTGAAGATTCTACACGCAACATGTCCACTGGTCAAGTTCAAGCATCAGGCCCTTGGACTATCATGTGACCTTACTGCAAACAATCGGTAAGTAGGCCTTCTTCAAAAGAATACAAATTTGAGGCTTGGCATCCCAGAACCAGCATACTGCCACTAAATGTTAAACTGAAACTGAGTAATTAGTAAAACTTTTACTCATAATTCACAAACCATTGATCCCAATTTCTAACGTAATTATTAAGAAGTTGTATCTTAATTTTTTTTTGTAAATGTTAATTGATGATTAAATGTGTGTTCGATAACTAATATAATGCAAAATGCAAGCTTTTCATGTTTTTAGTACATTTTGATGGTAAATTGTTAGGTTTTAAAATGCTTATTCCAGAAAACCTATTCTAAACCATTAAGATTTTGAAGTCATTCAGGCGTAAAGGGCACCACCTGGTGTTGTGACGACATGACTGGTAATCTATAATGTGGAGAAGATGAATATATTGAAGGCAGTGTTTCCACAGCATTGATTATTTCTCTGATAAATTATCTTAAGATTCCCTCCACATATTTTATCCCATCATGCAAAATTATGGACAACAATGCAGTGTTTCAGCATCAAAACATCCGTTTTGTTGCCCTAACAGGTGACTGACCCTTTTTGCGCGAAATGGATAGGCCAAGAAATCATTCTAATTATGTAAATGTATATCATAATGGTGCTTTAGTGTAGCTATGAAGAGATTGAGAAGACGACGATAAAGAATGCTTGCTTTGTTTGGTGTACTTTACGGTACAATTAATAAACGATATTGACAGATCTAGGCCCAGAGTTTCTGGGTAGTACCGTTGATGTCGAGCGCAGACATTTAAAGCTATTTCATATTTAATAAGCCCGAAAAAATGACTCAATAAAGAGTATTGAAGTGTTTGATACTGGGCCTACTAACTACTAGTTTCCTTAGAAAAGTTCCTGCAAACAATTGTTCCCACGGTACAAAAAGTATTCTTTGCATGTACATTACTGTGATTTGACCTCGGTCAAATGTTATTTATTTTCACATTTGGAGTTTTTTTCAGTAAATTATGTGATTCTAAAAGACACCATAATAACATAGTAAGATCAAAGGTATAGCCAGGTTTTTCAGTAATAAAGGTGGTAGTTTACAATCTAAATGTATAAAGATATTTAACATTGTTATCAATTAATAAATTTTATCTATTTATTATTTCTATTGTTAATAATTGTATTTATTTTGCACATTTTATAGTTAGTTACCATATTTTTGAGTTAAAAAGAATTTTCAGACACATTTTTCCCCTTATTTTTCACAATTTATTTGTTAAATTCTTTCTTTACAGAGGTGCTATTGACAGCTCGGAAATGCTGTACATTTTCAGCAAACTGGATAAACGGGTACAACCACTAGTGTTTCTAATACGACATTGGTGTCGGTATCATGGACTCACGAATAAAAATCCAGGGCAGTGGATCACCAACTATCCTCTAACACTTCTTGTTGTTGTATTCCTACAAACGAGGCGAGTGCCAATCTTGCCAAAACTGGTGGATTTAATCAACGCAGGTAACATCTCTAATTTGATTTAGTATTTCAATTTAATTTAATTGATTTTATCTATTGGATTGTCAATAGCGCCTATCACTATTTTAGTAAACCCCATTACCTTCAACACGGCACAGACTGACAGGAAATAAATTAGACTGCATTGACAGACAATCCTCTACTATTTTCCAAATCCTGCACTTTCGTGCCCAGAACCATAATTTTTACAGAACCAACGGCTTAATTTCCCTTCAGAAAGATGAATTAATTAGAGTGGTGCCTCTTATCCAAGGACACGCAGCTTTGATCAGCATTAGCAAGTATCCGAACCAGGAAACATGTGCTTTGAAGTGTAATCTCTTATGGTGTCCTGCGTTGCTTTCTCTTTGATTTGACAAACATTATTGTCTGCTGTTTTGTATATTTTTAAGATTAAAGATTCAGTATAAATTTATTGCAAAAGAATTGAATGTTTTGAAATATTATACAATTCATATAAACAGAGAAAAAATAAATTAAAAGAGTAAAATTAGCAAAATACTTCATTGAAATTTAAGACATGGGTGGACACAGGACCGTAAAGCGCGAGATCTGCCATCAAATGATGAAAAGAAAAATTTGTGCTTTGCATGGGAAACTGACTCAAAATGTATAAAAGTAGTAGTAGTAGCAGCAGTAGAAATAAAAACTAAACAGTAAGAGTAAAAGTAGCAGAAGCAGTAGCAGTAGAATGTTTAACATTTAAATTATGCTTGTACTGAGTCAGTTAAATTTTATCTTGATAACAATAGTTCAAAGGGAACAGACTTGAGGAAGCTGTTTACAGTTTAATAAAAAATTTTCTGAAATTGCTATATCATTGTAGATCCTCTTCGTTTTATAGACACCCTATGTGCTGTCTCTTATACACATCTAGATGTGTATAAGAGACAGTATATATATAGTGTAATCAATGAAATTAATATGCAGTGTAAATGATTTGTTTCATATACACCATGCCTTTGGTTATGTAATAGTTGACAAACCTAAAAGTACTGCAAAGACATATAAATTGAGATATTATATCAGTGTCTCATGTTTGCATTAAATTGCACAATTTGAAACAATAACACTGTGATACTATAAATAAATCAAAGTAAAAATAATATTTCAAAAACATAGATATAAATTATTTCTATGTTCACTGAAGTTGAATTACCATATTGCTTTAAAGTTTTTGATAGATTTGAATTAATACCTATTATTTTTCAGATTTATCTTTCGACGACATTGACTATTCATTTCCTGATTTAAAAGGTTTCCCACATCAAGCAGATGACACAAGCTTAGGTAATTAGACTTTTTGTGATCATTTTGAATTTCCTCACCTCTTTTATGGAGATACTAACAATCTCTGACATAATTGGAACTGATTTTGCACATGAAATTGTATCCGAATATATATGTTCTCTATAATAAGTAGTGAAACAGGACACACTGCAAAGTCAGGCAAAGTATGTCAGCGTTTCTTCAGCCTAATGTACATTGTGAATGTAATGTCCCTGAGTTGAAAGCATTTTATGTCAATTTCAATATTTTCTATATATTTCTGGTATGTAATAGTGCAGTTTATTATTTGTAAGTATATAATGCACAGTAAGGCTTGGGGCTTCAAATTGAAAGGTCATAAGTTTGAGTCAAAGGCTTGCTAAATTTCTTGTTTCCATGATAATGCACTTTATTATATTCTTGTAATATGAATGTGCACCTGAGAGTTGAATGTGGGGAATGAAATTAATCCATTTTCCATCAATTGTTAGGAATACAAGGGCCATATCCAGGATTGCCGTTGGGGTAGGGGTGGTGTGTAAAGGTGGACCACGTGGGGTAAGGGCGGCAGAGCCAGTTGAATTGTAGCTTAATTTTTCATTACTATGGCAAATTAAATGCCCAAATACTTGGCTAATGATAGATTGCTGGTTAAAATATTTAAGATTCCATTTTAATCTTCATTAAAGAAAATAGCAAATATTAAATTGAGTACATTCTTGACTGTCTTAAAAATGAGGACATTTTCCTTAATCTGTAAAGCACTCATTTAAATTATTATCATCCATTATTATTATTATTATTATTCTGTTATTAATATTATTATTGTTATTGCTATTTTTATTATTATTTGTATTGTTACTATTTTTATTGTTAATTGTTATTGTTATTATTTTATTATTTTTATTATTGTTATTACAATTATTATTTTCAATAATTTATTTATAGTATAATTTTTATTGTTATTATAATTGTTATAATTGTAGTTATGATATTATTATTTGTGTTGATATTACAGGTATAATTATTGTTATTATTGCTGTTGATATACTAGTCTTATAATTACTATTTTTAAAATTATTATCATCAATTATGACTATTATTTTATTTACTTGATTATAGAAATGATATTCCCTTTTAATATGTAAATCTTACGTCATTACTATAATTATTATGTCTTGACATTATTTATTAGAGTGGTAGGCCTACGGTATTATAATATTTTTCATAACCATTAATTAATTATATATGTCTCTGTGACAGCTGCTTCTACTTCCTTTAGAGTCGAGTGGGTATTTTTCAACAGCTTGGCTATTCCATTACTCTCTATCATTCTTTGCATTATTTTTGTCTTTTCAATTATTATATTAATGATTACCATGATTCTTCCAATATAAAATATAATTAATTTTGTCATATCTGTATCTGGATGAGGTTGCTTACTGTACCATTGATAGGTTTTAATAATCCAGCTTGTAGTTTCAACTTCACATACCTATGTCACAGGTAAAGACATATAAAGACAAAATCTTGCAATTTATTTTTAGAGTACAGTATCATTAGAATAGGCTGTAATTAGTAATGCTTTGTAAAAATTTAGGTAATATTATAACATTTATGTTTTGTATCCATTGAACTTTGACACAGGCTTTATATCCATTGAACTTTGACACAGATATGTGCATGTGAAAATATGAAATGGCATATTGCTAAGTGACAGTTGATGATATTTTTCTTCTTTTTTTTTTCAGCCGACCTACTCCATGAATTTTTTGTTTTCTGTACAAAATTTGATTTTGGTAACCAAGGACTATCTGTACGGCATGGCTCAGTATTCCACAACGACTCTCGTTTTCCGTTGTTTATTGAAAACCCACTAGTGTACCATTTGAACTGTTGTAAAAATGTCACTAAAGCACTTGTCACCAAATTGAGGTCATCTGCAGCTGAGGCATTGTGGGTAATGGATCAGCCTGGATTTTTGGATTCAACACCTTGGGGAATCGGCATGTTGTTTTTAACTCCGAGAAAACTAGAGAAAATCCAGAAAGAGCAAAATGTTGCCGCATTTGGTAAACGTGTAGGACGTGTTCTTGGTTTGTTTCCAAATTAAACGAATGCAAATCTCTATGGCAGTAATGGTGGATTCAAAGAGCCATTTTAAGTCATTACTTGACCTAATTTGCATAATTGAGACGTCAAGGTATCGACAACATAATGCCAATGAATGAATTACAGACAAATTTTTATGTGGTTGTTGTTATTCTATCTTCCAGAATACATAAGAGATGTAAGAACTGTTATTGCAGTCTAAAGTATAAATTCTCATTTGCATTAAGAAATTATTTTGTAGATTACGTTTTTTTTTTTATTCCCATCTTGCAAATTATTCTGAGAATATTGAAGATTTACACACTATGTTATAGTATATGATATTATTTTTGAAACAAATTTGTTGAATATGTCTAGTTGGATAACAAGCTGCAGCTTTGTAGGTGGTTATGTATCGGAAACATTTAAGCTATGTTCACAACATATCCTGGATCCGAATCTGGAGCTATGGATCTGAGAGCCATTTCTATCGTGAAATCGTACATTTTTTTTTCGTTAGACCAATCAGCTAGAAGCTTGGTTGGTTCGAAATAATCAAACGCATACGTACTTGACCCCGAATAACCGTGTTCCGTGCACGATGTGAATGCAGTGTTAAAATAAAAATAACAACTCACGATTTCTTGTCCGGGCTGTGGACCGTATTCAGGTGCTTGATGTGAACATAGCTTTATGCTAATGTTAAACACTGTCCACATTATCAATTTTTCTTTGACAAAAAAACTGTTGCATGTCCATATATAGTCATGATGTATCCATATTGAAGCAACTCAATCGAAACGTCATGACATTCTCAACAAACAACATTTCTTTTCTGAACTATCTACATGGTGTACTGCAAGCATTAATATATTAATGCCCATATATGGTCACGATGTGATGTGATGTCATCATGAACATATGCATGTCACACATTTTTGTCAAATACAATTTAAATTGCTCATTTCAGATTAAAACTTATCAGATTCCAATAAAACAGAGGTTGAAGAATTCAACCTAATAAAGGGTAGGACATTTTTATAGTTGTCAATTTCTATTTGAAACTTAATACAAAATAAATATCTTGGAAGAAATTCATCAGGTTTTCTAATAGTCAATAGTTATGCTTTAATTTATTTTTGTGTAACCAAGTTTAAATGTGCTTGCTCAGATAAGCCTAACTTCCATAAGACTCGCTACACACTATCGCTGACTCCTTTGGCGACGCTGATTGGTCAGTTGAATCAAGAAGCGTTCTCGATTGCATCGGGGACCGCTACGCAGTGCAACTGTAACTGTAGCGACAGTGTAGCGATTGTATGGAAACCAAGCTTAATGTACATGATGAACTTTTAAAGCAACACGGAGGAGGCGTAAGTTCAGCTCCTTGGATATTGTTGCAAAGGCCCAAACAATTACAGTGTATACATAATTTTTGCATATTGTTATACATTCACGTATTCCTGACCATTAATAACATATCCTATTCAATTGTTAGGTTTAATTGATGGTAGGTGGGGGTGGGGGGTTGTGATGTTCCCTCCGGGAAGGGCGATTTCCCCTGAAGATTGTAAAAGTGAGCGGGGCCAGGGCAAGCCAGAAACTTTCACAATTTAGAGGCTTATTTAACCGATTCTCATATACTGTAAAAACTACTTAGAATTTGTTATTCTCTCCAACGAATTTTGTTTTTATTCTTGATAGGCCCCCACCCACTGGCTCCGTAAAAGTGCATTAGAGTGAACAAATTTATGCAAGTTTCTTTTATATACTAGATGAATATATTCTTCCAGAGGATTTTAGTACAGTACTCAGGGCTCGATTTAGTACTAGCCCGGCGTACAATGTCTAGTAAAAACCGCTCCGGGCTAGTCTATTTACTCCTCATGTTGCCCGGTTGTCTAGTGGAGAATTA
>NW_022702824.1:861195-878887 GCF_011630105.1 Anneissia japonica | reverse complement strand
CCCTTTTCATCCCCTGAAAGTGCCTAAAAACCTCAAATTTCGCGCGCATTTCTTGTTAACATGGCCCAATTTCCTCTAAAAATTGCACATTTTAGGGAGTTTTGATCAATTCCAACGAAATTAGAATTAAAAACACCGGGGGACAAGGGGAAAATATCCTTCTTTGGAAAATCTTTCCCCACCCCTTGACAAATGCATCTTCTGAAAGTGCCTAAAATTCTCAAATTCTTTGCGCGCATTTCTTGTTACGGTAGGCCAATTTCCTCTATAAATTGCAAATTTTAGGGAGTTTTCATCAATTCCAACGAAATTCGAATTAAAACACAAAAATATTTTGCGCGCTTGGCGCGCATTTTTTAAGGCTTTTTTTAGTTTTATCCTTTTAAGTTATTTATACACACAATAGTCCCAAACTCAAGAAAGACAAATTTAAGTTAGATCATTTTAACCTAAAAGAAGGGTCACAATGTGTATAGATGGTGAAAGAATATGTTTGTAATAAATAAAACCATGATGAAAATGCTTATATTTAGTTTCAAACACACGTGTGTGGCCTATATTATAAATAAGATAAGCCCTATGTAGTATTGTTTTCTATATGGGGAGTGGGGTGTATGTTATTATTATTATTATTATTATTATTATTATTATTATTATCATTATTATGTTGTAATGATGTTGTTTGTACTGTTCTTTAATTTTATTAGAGAGGGCCCCTGAATATCAGTTACCGTAACCTAACTGGGCTAAACTAGAAGTGTTACCCTCTTTAAAGATGGTTGAAATAATAAAATTAAAAAATAAATACCCACTGTGACCCAAGACCCCTGTTACGCGCCTGGTGTTAGCGCCAATGTGTGCCCTTGTGCGGACACGGGATGTGCCCCCCTTTGAAGCTGGAAACCTTGTATTTGCAAAATAAATTGATGCAATTTGCTATTATAGGCCTAATCAATAAATTCCTCATCAACCGATATAACCTTAAACATTCTTGAAATTGACAAAATTACTGATGTCGTACACACCCTTCAGTGTAAAATGTGGCTCTCTTTGCAAGCACATCTAACATCTAAGGAAAAAAGAGAGATTGGTACCAGATAAAATAATTTTGTTATCAACATTAATACATTATGCTAATTTTCATCTTTGTAAGCGCATAAGACAGTGCAAGTTATTTCTGTGACAGTCTTTTGAAGTGTGTAAAGCTCAATTTGATCTCATACATAGTCAAAATATTGGGGGATGATATAATGGACCATCCCCCTTGTCAAATATTGGGGGGGATATATCTCCCCATCCCCCCGGGATCTACCCCTATGTGTGTTAGTCCAGCAGCTTCGAAATTTTAGCTATTTCTAAATGATTGGGTGTGGGGCAGGGTGAGTGCTCAGGGGTTGCGCCAGTGGGGGACAGGACCCCGATCTGGGGAGCTCTCCCCCTCCCCTTACCCGGTGGGGGAGAAAAACTACAATTCGTTGGCCGGGAGAGAAAAAAAATTATATGTACAGTATTTTGTACATATAGACTCTAAAATCGATTAAATAACCCTATTAAACCCCTAAATTGTCACATTTTCGGGGCTTTGCCCTCCTGGACCACTTTGGAATGATTTTGAGCGACACCCGATCACACCCACTTTGCTCTCATCGGGGACATCCAACCCCCCTCCCCCTTCCCTCATCGTCGATGACTTTGGCCCCCACCCCCATTGGGCACTTCATGGCGCCAACCCTGTGTGTGCTCCTTCCCTCCCCCTGGATCTGCCACTGCGTCCACATGTTTCTACCATCGGCTACTACATATAACGCTGTATAATACATACATGGAATACCTTAGTTGGTAATTTACGTTGATTACATGCACATTACTGCCTGAGGGAAGAAGAAGAAAATGCATAGATTATGCTGAATAAGCTTTTACAGTACGGTATATGATGTATTATGGCGATAATTTCACAACAACATAAGTGATGATGATTATGATCATCGCCGCCGTTAACTACAGCCTTAACATCGGTGCTGCTTCGAGCCACTCCTCGCCCATGGATAAGGATTATACCGAGAATCCCATGTGTACACATCTAGTCCGTGTGTACTTTTATTGTTCATTGTCAGCCCCGTCGTGGAATGATTTGAACTAAGCGTCTCTATATGGCTTCCAAAGCCTGGTTTCCATAGAATCGCTACACAGCCGCTACGGCGTTTTCGCTGCAATCCTTGCACTGCGTAGCTGTCCCTGACATAATCGGGAACGCTTCTCGATTCAACTGACCAATCAGCGTCGCCAAAGGACTCGGCGATAGTGTGTGTAGCGATCTTTTTATGGACACCAGACTTAAAGTAGTCACGGACTACGTTCATATGCAATTCAGCACAGTGACGCTGCGAGTACATTATTTAACGATGAACTTAAAGAAGAGGGATTTTCCCCCAATGGAGAACAGTGCGGGGACCCCTGCAGGCCAGACCCTGGTTCCAGTGGTGAAGCTCTGATACAGAGGTCCGACAATATCGGCCTACTGGTTTGAGAAGTTTATTTGATTTCAGATTTTTAAAAATACTCCGAATTATTTAATTTTCAGAAATATTGTAAACAATGAACACACAACAACAAAAAAAGAAAGAAAGCGCGAGAAAAAAAAGGCCTCAGATAAAGTAGTTCGCCCTTACTGGACGTCTTCTGGCAAAAGGATATATGGCCTAATCAAGTAATTAAAAATCATCTCACCTCTCC
Organism: Anneissia japonica; assembly: GCF_011630105.1. Taxonomy (NCBI): domain Eukaryota; kingdom Metazoa; phylum Echinodermata; class Crinoidea; order Comatulida; family Comatulidae; genus Anneissia; species Anneissia japonica. Next base: position 876,154 of record NW_022702824.1, on the reverse strand, counting down.
TTCCAACCTAGGTAGAGCCCCTTCTAACCCAATTAACGCCCCCTCACTTTTCCATCATGCATTGACTGCTGTGCTACGCTGTTCTCTAAAATACTACTTAGGCTACACGATAATGTAACCTGAAGTGTTTGCTATTTGGATGTCTGTCAATAATTTCGAGTTGCGGAATTGTGACGTTGATGTTTATTGATTTAAAGATTGCTTAAAGCATGAATCCTGTGTGAGATAAAAATGATTGAAAACAATAACAATTATACGAAAAATGCACTTTATATTAAATGTAGGCTACAGTGGGGGGAGTATTTACGGTAAGGCACGGACAGCAGCCCTCCGGTTTTGCCGCTGTCGTCTTTTCTTTTTTAACAGAAACATTAACGAAATATGACATACAAATATTAAATGTTACACTATTTCGTAACATCATAATCTGGACATATATAACATTATTGGATACTTATTTATCTGTATAATTTACGCCTATATGAAACTGGTGCCCCTCGATCTTATGAAATTCTGGATCCGCCTCTTCGACCATTTTGTAATCATCATTATTATTGTCGTCCTCGTTTTCGTCTCCTTCGGTTTCATTGTGCCCATCGCCGCTGTCGTCGCCGTTGATATTGCTATTATTATTATTATTATTATTATTATTATTATTATTATTATTATTATTATTATTATTATTATTATTATTATTATTATTATTATTATTATTATTATTATTATTATTATTATTATTTTATTATTATTATCACTTTACAAAAAAAAGGAATAATAAAAATAAGATAATAATTTATTGTATTAAATAGACATTTGGAAAAATATATGAAATAAATTTAATCTATCAAAAATCTAAGAATTTAGTTGGAAAAATTATGAAAAAAAGTTATATAAAATATATAATAATTTATTGCATTATGTGTCATTAAGGAAAATTTACGAGAAATGTTTTCATCTATCAAAAATATGATTTAGTTATCCAAAATATCAAAAATGTGTCAGTTGAAATGTTCTACGTCATATTGTAGGTATAATTGAAAAAGCAATTTAATATTGATATGTGTTTCACAGTATAAGGCCTGGGGCGGCTTCCATTCCATTCGAAAGGTTGTGAGTCGGCCCGAGTCAGAACCTGGTTGAATTGCTTGTCTCCATGGCAATGCACTTCATCTGATATTTCTTTATAAGTTGGTATCTGAATGGTTTTTCTTGTTATTAAAACACACACCCACACACACACACACATATATATATATATATATCGGATTTTCTCTACTGTTCCGTTTAAACTTTATATTATCATTATTTGCATTTATGTGGCTGCTCGTTGTTTTTATGGGTTTATCCCATTTGCCATTAAATTTATATATATATATATATATATATATATATATATATATACTGTATATATAATTATATAAGTATATAAGTATTGTGACTCATTTACGTTGTCAGCATTTTGTAGGGGTTTGTTTTCAATCTATATTATTTTGCTTTTATGTGATTTAACGACGTACAGTACACAAAAAAGAAGGTGCTGTATGTTGTATATATGTTGCCAAATGTACTGTAGAGATCAACGCCCGTTTAGCAGTGCTCTATAATTTAGATGACGCTACCAGGCATGCGCAATAAAACATTGAGACTGTATATGACATCTGATGATATACTGTATATTTTGTTTCTGTTTTGTTAAAAGACTTTAAAAAAAACAAAAACCAAGGACTCTCAGCATTTCATAAAAACTCGCTTTCTATGCTAACTCTGGCAGGTCATTTGAACATTGTCACACAACCACAAATTGTCACTAAGTTTTGGCTATAAGCAGCCAAGGCATTTTAGAACAGCAACGTCTGACTAGCAGTCCTACTCTAAGTAGTAACGGTCAGATCAGAAAGCTGTTTCAAATTATATGATCCAATTTGATTAATTGAAAGATATTATCGCTACTGTACACCAATGTACCATAAAATATAAATCACTGAATGTTTATGAGGTTGTGATATGCGATTCATTTTTAGACAGATGTAACAACTGTTATGTTTATCTTCGCGATGTAACACCTGTCTTTACTACTTTATTATGATTCAATTACCGCAGTACATTGTGTTGTATATGTTGTCGAATAGATTCAGAAATGAACACAAACGTCTGTATTTATCTGTGTTGACCATGTTTTATTTCAATTCAAACAATCAAGTAAAACTTATTACAACGTGAAGGATAAAAATGGCCAATAGTAAGTAAACCAAAAAGTGTCAGAAAGTATTATAGTGCATTACTTGGGACGGATCGTCCATATATTTTTTTAAATAAATACTCCATGATTTAATAACAAGCTGTATCGTACATAAAACTGTTTTGATACAGACCTGGTTACTGGTTAACTACAATGTATACATACACCATGTACCACCTAAGGGCTAACCAGGAGAAAATGCATAGCTAAATAATCTTTTACTGTACAGTATATGCATGATATTAATAATAATAATAAAAGTAATAAATAGTAATTATAATAAAAGAAAATATATAATAATCAATAATGATAAATAAAAATAGTAATTAAATACAACAATGGTCCCCGCATCTTACAACTGGCTTCTTCCTTGCATTCTATTGTATATTATATACAAAAAGCTACATATTCTATGTTAAATTTTCACTGTGTAGATATATTTACAATAGAAATCGCTTTAATATTGTATTTATCCAACCCCCACACAAAAAAAAAAAAATATCCCCTTCCAACAAATATCCCCAGTCCCTCATATATTTTATAATTGGCATATAGGAGAATATTGTTTTGCTAACTGTAAATGAATTTATTTTAGACCTATTTTAGATTATTTAAACAACTTCTTGCGTATATGACAAGCAGCAATAATTTTCTTCTTAGTTCGTTTTTTCTTCAGGCATGATGTCATCTCAATTGCACACATTAAGTTTACCTCACAAGAGGTAGTCTGTATGAAAGTTATATTTTACAAGCTCTGAGCTTAAATCCGAAAATCTATCAGCCAAGTATCACGCAAATTATGCAAAAGCTGAACTAAACATATTGCTTTGAGGTATCCTCCCTTCGAAGATTATTTGTAAACGATTATTTACGTGTATCATAAAGCGCGGTGATAAAAGACAGAGTACTTAGAACCGATGCCAACCATGGTAAGGGGAGGGGTAAACTACCTTCATAACATTTTTGACGCCTTTTAACATGGTTACCGGTGTTATTTACTTAAGAAACAGTGTTGAAATAAAAAAAAAAAAAAAAAAAAAAACTTACACTACGATATCTAATGAATAAGTATAACAAGTCACTCAAATGTAAATAACGATATAAAGTTACAAAGTTTTAAGTATTACAGTACATATTAGAGAGCTTTCGATTTGCGCGAGGACGTGACGTCAGAACAAATTTACTCATCCGTGACCGTCCTACGTTCTCTGGACATCGACGTCCTAGAATCTAGACGACTACGAGAGCTTACGAACGATGCCGAGTTTATGTCCGCTCTCTCTGATGAAGAGAACAGAATGCAAAAGCTTTCTCTCTGTAAAGTAATGGTCTCTCACACCGAATAACGATCAATCCCATTGAGAGTGAAACCACTATAGAGTAAAGACCACTATCACTTGCAGAGCTAAGATCTAACCCACTGCAGAGTGAAAAATACTCCCATTGTGGAAACCTCACCGTTCGCAGAGGACTCCTTTCAAAGTTTTGAGCCGTTTGCTCTGGAATTTTATAAAGCATATCTTCAAGTAAATACAAAATGTCAGCAGCTTCAAACAAATATTAAAATTTAAAATCATTACATCAAGGGATTAATTTTCAACTTTATAACTATTAAAATACTGTAATTATTTCAGTCTCCACCGTGCTTCACCCTATTCAATCCTATATTCATGTGCCTCGTATATTTTATGTACGTGCTTGTTACAAACCACTCAAAGACTACATATGCCTAGTACTGCGGGGTCGTGTTACCCAAATCGGGGTAGAACATAAAAAAAATAGCTTAGTCAAAAGTAAAATACAGTTGTTAAACGGTTCAATTTTCGTCCAAAATATCTTAATGAACTAGGAATATATAGATTTATTATATCTTAAGTATTGCATAGTGCCAATTAATTCGCTGATAGTAATATGATTGATTTACAATGCGAGTTTTATATAAATTGTTATTGTTTACATTACGTTTAAGTTTATACGGCCATAATCACCTGCCTTAAATATCGAAAGCAAATTTCAGTAGTTCAAGTTGAAATTTCCGTCCAAAATTTTGTTGTTTACACTGCTTTAAGTTTATACAATGTGAATAAATTAAAATACGGATTTTCAATAATACATTTCCGTACCTATCAACTAGACTGGGCACTCAGTGACAACCACTAATAACACCTAAAGCAGTCCAGCGAATTTCCGGGAGCCAATCATAAAATGTATAGATTCCAAATATGTTTATTTCTCTAATGTTAATGGTAAGAAATGGAATGCTCTTGTCCAAGAAGTTAAACTTGCCAAAGTCTGAGAAATGTTTCAAGTAGGTCTAAATTTATCTTGCTAGCTAATCTTTTGTTAAAATAGAATGAATGATTGCGTGATGATGCTTTACATTACCATGTTTTCCCCCTTTATTTTTAACTTTTATCATTATTTTGCTTTTCTTGCAAGGGTTTTGTAGAGTAGGATAAGAATGAGACCACATTATAATCAAGCGGTTCTCTCTATGAGTTATCTCTGGTTTCCCCTTTTAAAATTAACATCTTTTTAAAGCTGCGATGGTAGGCCTAATTTTTGAAAGTTATTAAGTTGTTTTAAGTAATTTATTTCTATAATACTGTATTATACTGTTTTTGAATCTTCAAAGTGGAACCCCATAAATTAAAATATAATTAAACCAAAACTTTAGAAAAAGTTGGCCATAGTACATATCTGCCTTAGTACACAAGCGGCCATTAGCACAAGTGGAACCGCTGTACAAGTTGTCCCTAGTACTCGTGGGCATAGCACAAGTCAGCAGCCTACATATCTGCCTCAGTGCAAATACTTTGTAGTACAATTTCGGAATTGTGGTACAATTCAATGCGATTATCAAAATTAAGCCAATGGTTCTTTTTTGGATGTGTCACCATTCTGTTGTAAGAATCCTTGCGATTCCGAGTTCGTTGTGTGATCTTTGTCCTTGTCTCCCAACTCCACCCCATTTCTATCCTCTCTTTTCACTCCATATTTTAACCTCTTGTAGTGCACATATATATCGTGCAATTCAAGTGCCAATGGTACAATGATGATGAAAGTTGCCGCTGTGTAGGCCCATGCCTGAGATAACCCAATCCAGAACGTAAACTCGCCTAAAGAGAGATCTCCAAGTGAAGCCATGACTGCCGGCCAAATGATGACAAGGATAATGGACAGAACTATACTTATACCAATTGAGACCATCTTGGTCTTTCTAAACACTTGCTTCATTTGAGCGAGAGTTGGGCGGTCTGTGCTAAGATGTATTGGGATGTTGAACTCTCTGTGGTAAACAAAAGAAACAAGAGTTATTTATGGTGGTTTAACTACAGAAGAGAGAGAAAAAAATACACAGTACTGTAATTATTATGTTGCTCATTAATACCGTGGTTTACTTTGCAATCCATCATTAACAAAAACAAGTTTCAAATTCAATTGTCTGCTAATACCTTGCGCACCCCTATATATTAATTATTACTTCTTTATTGGTAAGGGTGAACAACCCCTAACGTTTTGCTTTGAACAATAATTATTCATTAATGTATGTAATCCGTTGAGACTAATTTTGAAACACTTCGTTCACAGCCGCGGCAGTTTGCATGCATGATGCATAGTGTGATGCATAGCATGTGTATTAATAACTACGTTTTGTTATTAATATGTCACACTAAGACTATGATGAATATTTTGTGTCTTCAATAATGGTCCTTGTCAAGCAATATTACACATAACTCAATATATGCTCGTAGAATTTTGAGCAACTGCGTTTTTACCCATTGCAGGTTGACTAGATACGGTCGTCGTTTGTGATAAATGTTCTACTTTCTTTAACGCACGTTAGGACCTATTAATATCAAATTCATTATGGGGTAATTTTGATTCACTTGATTACCCAAAATGGTAAACGGCATTGTTATCTTGAAAACCGTGTGGAAATTGAATCACTTTAAATATATAAGGAAATTACTTATTAATATTAGTTCATGAGACAGCAATTACTGTACTAAAAAAATGTTTATTTACTCCATTTTGATTCTCACCTGGTGTAGTGTTCACTCCATGGCATCAGCGGATTGTCAATGTCACGTGTCTTCTCCCAAACCTCCTCTTCCTCTTCTTCTGTCAAAGGCTTCTGTTTGATTAACGATGTGGCCACGCAAAAGACAGCGCCTGCGACGATAGCCGCAATGTTACCCATCAACATATTGAATTCTTTGCCGGTATTTTCGAAGAAGTGTCCATTACGAAGTCCACCGTCTTCTAAGCATGACGTAACAAGTAGCGTTACTACACCTAATATCATTCCACCAATAGCACCAATCGTCATGCCGGCCCCGGTTAGTCTTCCCCATGTAACACTGAGGATGATAGGTACCACAGCTGAGGCAATTGGGATACCCATGAATGTATACAACCATCCCATCTTCAACTAAATATATGCAGAAAAAACACCAAATTGTTATTTTTACAATACAGTAAATCAGGGCAAGAAACGGACACACAAAAAGCATGGTCACTAAATAATTTCTTAATTTAATTCGACTGCATTAATGAAATTAGCAAGTACAATTGTAGAAAAGAATGTACTAACATCTAGTAAATCAAACACCAACGTAATGGGAACGTTGGCGAGTGACACCATCACCACGCACCAATCACGTTTGTCTCCCAGGAAGTCGAGATATGATCTATAGTCACCATGCACAGTACATTTGTATGCTGGTTTGACGGCATCTTTGCATGAATTGCGGAGGCTGTAACATAAAATATGTCTTTAGCGCAAACTTGCTTTTGTTATACTGCCATAAAACTAGAATGAAATAACATCTGCACATAGCCCTAGGTGATATTTACAGCATTTACTGATCAATCAAATCATCGAGTGCCCGAGCGGTAAGACAGGCTGTCTCTTATACACATCTGTACTGCGGGGTCGTGTTACCCAAATCGGGGTAGAACATAAAAAAAATAGCTTAGTCAAAAGTAAAATACAGTTGTTAAACGGTTCAATTTTCGTCCAAAATATCTAGAGAAACCAGCCTAGATCCAGGGGCGCTAATAATAACTATGGCTGCAAGAACCACGACCATACACAATTAGCACAATGACGCTACGAGTTATGGGTTATTCTCATATCTTTACCTTACTTTGAACTAGTTTATAAATAGTATCGACTGTGATGTTACATTCAGATACTATAACACAAAAAAGGCTTGATGGAAGAAGATAAGTGTCAACCGTATTTACCTGTCATCAGTGATGCAATACACACATTCAGACTTCTTCACACACACGCACTGGTTAGAATCTTTGGCTTTACGTCCACGGTTCTTTCCACAGATCTCGCATTCGTTGCAGTTATCCAACACCTTGTATGGTCTCCAGTGAATCTTGTAGAGATCGTACACCAATATTGATGTTATGGCGATAACTTCTGCTGATCCTGTCGACGTCACGGCCATCAGTATGATGATAAACATCAACACTTCACCGTAGTAGCCCATCAATGCTCGGGCAACTGTTGGGGCAACTAGTCCTGGGAACAATTTGTTAACATATTTGTCAAAATGTGCTAAACCACATTGTAAAATTTTAAACTGAATAACATGTAAACTTCATATTGTAATGTAATCTGCCTCTCAAGAATATCCGTTAATAATATCTCTAAACTATTTCCCATGGCTTCGGTCATTCTACTGATCATGTTAAATAATTATATAGGTCTGACGCACAAAACATATGGCAATTACAATGTTTCAAACAAAGAGGTATTGTACAATTACCTTGGGTGATTTCATCATCGGAGATCAGCTGCTGTCCACTGAAAGAGCTAAGGGCCAAAAATGAAAAGCCCATGGTAGCAGCAAAGGTGAATGGGATTGCAAACCAGACAAGGCCTCCAGAGATGAAGCCCCACATGCCTTGCTTAGGCTTAGCCGCTACGCCACTCTGCCAGTAGGACTGGTCAACAAACACCGTTCCAAAGTTTCCTACAAGTAGTAGTAATAGACTATGTTATCATGGCATGAACACAATACTTTTTTTTAATGTAAAAGCAATAATAAAGCCCACTAATCTAAAATAAGGAAGATCAAATAATTGGGACTTTCTCCTACAAAAAATCATTAAGTACGACGGTGGAATGTTTGAATAGTAATAAGTGAACGCAATCGTAGCAAAATAAGATTTTAGTAGCATAGTATAGTTAAATGTGCATAATATGTAATAGAAACATGATTGATAAACATTATAACATCTCAAACTATCTACAGATTTGACATTGTCAAACAGGATAAATGGTTAGTTTAGTTGGTCTTTTTTAATGATTAGGTTTCCTGAAAACATAATTTAGAATGGGAAAAAGAAGTGCATGAAAGTAACTACAGAACATGACGTAAGATTTCATGATTTTGTCAATCATTTTGACCTGAAGGGAAGAGAAGTAAACTACAGTACTTTCCTCCTGAATAACTATCGAACATTGATTTTTTTAAACACATCTTGTGACTTAAAGGGAAATTAGCGGTAACTGCATCGTCACAGTTTGCAGATGTCGTTGTTGTTTTCAAATCACTTTTTATTTAATAATAACATACATGTCAAATGTAAAAATACAGGAGGAATAATATCCCTAATATATTATTTCAAAAGTGTTTGTATATAATAGTTGGTGATTTCTGATGAAAGTAATATGCAAATTCAAGCAGGCTCATAATAAAGCAATAGCTACTGAGAACCTCAAGTTACATCAAAAACAGTTTAAACAAATTTACAAATTATGCCTTAATTCTCTTGGAACCTCATAACATAACGTTGGGCGTTTTAAGGACATTATGTAAATATAGTGCTTAATTATCTATGTAATATGATGATAATGGTGTTTATAAGAAGGGATGGAAAACAAAACATGTTTTGACGTTAAGCACAAAAGAGTGCCTTAACTCGTTCGGTCATTGTGGCTTTGTGATTCAATTACCGACGGTATGTCTGCCGACTTGTCACGCCTCTCAAAGTAGTAGCAGTGGTGCTTGGACGTCCAAACGGAAAGAACGTCACTTTTCCGGTGTCAAAATCCAACAGCCCTTCACTGAAAGGAACTTAGTAGGTGCAGAATACAGATGGATAACGTAACAAAATTCAATAACGTAGATATGTATAATCCTTTCTTCCACTTAACGCCGACGAAATACTTATAGTTGTTGAGATCTTCCCATCATTCCCTCATCATCTTCCCTCCTCATTAACCCACATCTCTGACATTAACATCAGCACATACTTCAGTACGGTAGTTTGTTGTTAGTTAAGCTCACTCGTCACACAGGCCTACGTGTCATTCTCACTAACAATCATTTAATAAGTTATTCAAAATAGAACAAAAGAACATTTAAAACAATGAATTTACATCTCACCCAGAGTGTGAGTTAAATCTTGTACGCCTTCCAAAACGTATACCGGTACACACGTGTGCACCCTGTATCCAATTTCAGATAAAATGTGCACATTCAAAATATACATAATTATCAAATTAATGCATTTAACTCTCTTTCGAATTTATGCGTGCTACATCGTCCAATTATATGCAGGAATTCAAATTTTAGTAATGAAATCACATTAATGTATGATTCGTTTCGTAATCTATAAAGAGAGCTAAAAACATTGAAGAATGAATGGTATTGACTTAGCAAAGGATTTCTTCTTTTACGAAGAATTCGCATTACAAAACAATACAATAATAAACGTTGTCGATATTTTGGAACAGATTAATATACTGACAAAATAGGGATGAATTACATTATTTATACATTAAACCAATTAGTACCTTAAATAAATATCTTAAAATTATCTAGTAAAATTAGTAAAATTGTTATTAAACTAGTACGTATATTCCTTATAAAACATAGGAACCACAAAAAAATTAAAACTGTGTAGTTTTATGTTCTTTCACACTATCAAGTTTTAAGTGACGAATTCCTGTGATTTGCTCAATGTGATGTGATCACATAATCATAACCCATATAATAATATGCCAACAAGGCCTCGAAGCGCTCCACATTATTACCCCCAGTCATTGGATCAATAACATATGGAAGACATACTCAGCTCCCCTGGGGAGAATTCCATAATGTTGCAGCTGTAATCAGCGCATTTTATTTGAGCCTACCACCAGGTACCCACTTGTACTCCTTGGTGGAGAGAGACAACCGTAGGTACAGTGCCTTAACAAGAGAAATGCACAGCGAGGGATTGAACCTCTAATCTCAAGGTTGAGAAGCAGAACCACAACCACTGCGCATGCGCCAAACTGCCCTTAATGGACAAAACCCAGTTACTTGTCACAGAAAAGTTGTTAGTGTGGACAGAGTATTATAGGCTTTTAAAATCAGTTCACTTGTGACCGACTGGAAAGAATAAATACAACTTGTCGTTAGTCAAAAAAGTGGCTAGTGGACACAGCGTATAGTAAAAGGCCTACACCAGTAAATTTAATTACCAGAATAAAACAAGTTCTATTTACGGATGTGTATGTTGTTAAGACAAAGAAAAGAAGATTGTTGGATAGAACACTTTTACTAAGTTTTTCAGTGTAGGTTAATGTCTTATTTCCATTATCTTGATTTGTGCCCCCCCCCCCCCACACCCAACCCAATGTAAATGTTTCTGGCACGACTGAAGGTGGATATTTGGAGAAAATATTTAAGAAGTTTGGCAGTTTAAAATCCATACAGTGCCCTCTATGTAGCAATATTCAAAGTGACACTTTAAATATTTTTCATTTTTGACTAACGAACAAACTATACCTACTTACATGTTCGATATATTCCAAGCTAAAATGTGTTTCATTGATACTTACCAACAAGATTTATTATACCAAACATGAGACCATTAGTAGACAAAAAGGAGAAATATCTCTCGTTTGAATTAGCTGTAACTTCACCACAGGTAATGTATTCATAAACCGAATCAACAGAGCCTGAAATATATTAGGAAAATATGTTTAGAGTTTAGCTTCAATCATCCGTAAAATTAATAAAGCAACTTCGAAATCACAAAACTTTATTAATCTAACACCATTAATAAAACATTCAACACCACAAATTGAAAACAATTTTGAATGAGTTACAAATTGTATTCGTGTACGGTTATTGTTATTTCGAAATTGCATACAGATGACGGATTGTCTTTATTGTATTTTCATTATATAACTTTAATCTATCACGTTTTCTGCTCTTGTAAGCTTCTTGATTAATATTCCTGTAAAACATTACAAAATTAGCAGAACTTATAGTACAGTTAAACACCGATGGATCATCGGGTTATATAAGAGTTTTGTTTTCAAATTGCTACGTCTATGTGCAAATATTTCAGTTATAAAATGTTCATATGGACATCGTTTTGTTAGCCTTGCGAAACAACACATTATCAACATTCGCATTCCATTAAGCTTATTAATAACCAATGCACTTAATTCTGTGATCCATCACATTCCCGTTGTTCATAATACAATATACATGCGCATGTCTAGCTAAGGTCACATGCGCATGTCTATCTATAAGGTCAAAGAATATAAATTTAAATAAACAATTTTATGCAGCAAAGGCCCGGTGGTAAAAAGCCGGGTGGCAAAAGGCCGGGTGGCAACGGGCCAGGTGGCAACGGGCCTAAACTCATTTTATGCATATTATTTATATTTATTTCAGATTGTTCGAATAATTTCATTAGGTTTTTAATGTAGTATTGATTGTAGAATTCTTAATTTAGAATAATAATATGTCGATCTTATATAGCGATTAATGCATAAAGCCTCTAAGCTACCCCGGTCATTGGATCAAACACGTATGGAACATATACTCCTGTCTCTTATACACATCTAGATGTGTATAAGAGACAGGCCCTAGGCCTAGCACAGGCAGGCACTTGCCTAATGTAATTCTGTTTTGTCGTCTTCCTTTTATTGAAACATCATCATGAGATCAATAGAAATAATTTTAATCTTCAACTTTTTATATCAGTGTATAAACGATGTAACTCACCCGCTATAACTCTCGTGTAGACATACGATAAATTTGATGCGACCTTGACTGGATTTCTCATTATCTTGCATCTGTCTCTTATACACATCTAGATGTGTATAAGAGACAGGTTAATTAAATATGGCAAAAATAGTATTTTATAAATGACAATTCTACATGTATTTGCCACAAAGTTCTTGCTAATCGGAATTGGAATGCAATTTTTTTATTTTTTACCCGAAAACCAAATAAAAGTCTAAAAACGTAGCAGTACGTATATTTTTTACTCGGTTTTAAACTAAGAATTCTACAATCAATATTTCAGACTGGTTGCCATATTCAGATACTGTAACCGTAAGAATCAACTACTAAATAACGCTTTATAAAATTGAAGAGGATAGCATATTATGTCGAATGTGTTTATTTGTGTGCCTTGACCTACGACCGATTTTAATTGTAATTTTCATCAGCAAAAGTTGTAACAAAAATAAAAGATACGTTGAATGACACTGGGATCCAGTGGCGTAAACACGTGCATTTGTGGGAGAACATCAATTAGCAAATGTTTCCCAAACTTTCTGTACCTTCTATACTTTAATCTCCATTTTAGTAGGAATGAATTGATCACCTTAACACATTTCTTAGTTTATTCACAAAGCGAGGTACATGGAAACCATGTTTTTTTTTTTTTCATGGATTATTTGTTGTTCTATTCCAATTATTTTATTATCTACTAGTTTAAGACTAAATGATTATTTAACTGGCGCTTTGGTGTGTATTAGCTTATGTAAAATTATTGGAATTTGCATTTCAAACACTGCACATTATTAAAACCTAGAATTTGAGGGTGCTAATTCGAGAACAGCGGTTGCTTTCCAATCGAATCTAAAAGACCCGGAGCCAGTTTAATTTCTGGTCACCAAAATAAAAGTGTTTGGCTATGGAGCGTCGATGATGCCAATTACGGTAAGCGAAAGTGACATACCAAGAGGAAAGTCCGGATCCGTGGCTCTGACGTACACTTTGGTAAGAAAGACAAGTAAACCAATAAAGATGATACCAGTATTGAAATAAGACATGTAAAATGTAGCGCCCAGGCCTCCGATAAATGTGTAACTGCCGATCATCGCTGCAAGGATGAGCGAAGCCATTTCGAGGCTAAAACCCGGCACCAAATTCATTATCACAGCTGTACCACCTGTAAGTAAAAAAATAAGTTACAATTTTTTTTAATGCAAATTAAATGTTATTATTTGTACTACCACTATGATGCATGGAGAATATAGAATGGTTGATACTTTTGATTTAAAAATCCGATTTATTTTTCATTCAATGTTTTTTTTTTTAAATTTAATTTTATGTCTTAAATTGCATATGGTAGGCCAATTTTTATAACTGTAAATTGTAATTATAGATAAGTATTTTTATATAAATAATTAATAATATTTAATAAAGAATGCAGGTCAATACTACATTCTAATTTTATAATCAATAATAATTTTTGTGTATTTTATATGTAATCATATTTTATAGGCTTAGGCCTAATACTGATGTTAACATACTGTACAATTTTTACCTCACTGTGCTTTTTGTTAATATTATTCATTGAGCTCTGTCAACAAAAAGATTTCTGTATTCCATATTCTGTAATGAGTGCACTGTTTTAGCTTCAAGATTAGGTTGAAAAAAGCCTGGTTTCGATTAAAAAAAAAAAAAAAAAACACGCTACAAGCTATCGCCGACTTCTTTGGCGACGCTGATTGGTCAGTTGATTGGGAAGCGTTCCCGATTGCGTCGATTGCAGTGAAAACTAGCAGTGAAAACGCTGTAGCGACTGTGTAGCGATTATATGGAAACCAGGCTTAGAATGAAAGAATTTTAGTAGACTTTCCGGTTCAGTAGACCAACTGACAAAATAAAATGTTGGTAGTACAAATAACATTCGGAAAGTTGATAAGCTTTTAAGAAAAAGTTGCCATGGAAACACGTTGCGCCCGACAACATGGAACACGGATGGATTTATTCGGTGTAAACACCACCGAGGAAAACAGTAGGAGGTCGTTATGGAAGTGATTGGGCAGTATACCGGTAGACAATCCCCTAGCCTACTCTTTTCCGAAGAGTGTAGTAAGTTCTTTAATATGCACCTGTGCCATAAACACACGGGACCAACGGCTTAAACGTCTCATCCGACGTGCGTTATGCATTTCAGTCCTTCAACGCAAGAAGAACAGCGATGGAATTGAACTGGAGACCTGATATCTTCACGGTTCGGAGCACACACAGTGGCTACCACCAGTTGTTTAGCCGACGACTGAGCAAACTCTGTACGCGTAAGCCTACGAACATGCGAAATGCTAGAGGTCCCGAGAGATTTTTGTGTGGTATTGATGGAACCATGATGCATATCTTTAAAGCGTTACATCAAACTCTCACTCGCTTGCAAATTATTTATTTCGTTCTCCTTCAATAGCATTGCAATTAATACAGTAACTCACGAATCACATGTTAAAAATAGATTACTGTAATACGTACATGTATGCACATATTTTGATCTTTAGATGTTAGTGAGGCCTTGAAGAAGGAAGTTGGTTTATCTGCTGTTTTTTCGGATTTTAATCACCATCTTATTCTACAAAATTTCAATATTTTTAAACGTATCGATTAGACAATCCTATATATATATATATATATATATATATAT
>NW_022702824.1:837445-860862 GCF_011630105.1 Anneissia japonica | reverse complement strand
AGCTAGGCCAGGCCTCCCAGCCAAAGCTAGCACCCATTCATTAAATACTTCTTAACATCCATAACCAATGCCTGATCAGTGGATGATTTTACTAACCAAGATCCAAGTAGACTGTTTTTATACCTTTATTAATACTCTTAGTTATAACATTAAAAGTGCCCAATTTAAAAAATCTCCTTCCTATGAAATTTAGAAGTAGGCACTAATAACATTATTTCAAATTTTTAATTATTCATTTTGGTAAATTATTATGTTAGATTAACAAAGAATAATAGGTTAAACAAAATTTAATATAATAGTTGGAAAATACCATTTTAGTTAAAATGTAAATTTAACCTAAGTACTGTCTCTTATACACATCTAGATGTGTATAAGAGACAGATATACACCGGATGATCTTAATCATTTTCGGACTTGTATTGACAAATTATCATAAACGAACATGAAAAGTCTTACCGTAATTGCATGCTTAGCATACATCTTCGTGTTTTGAGTGATTTTGAAAATTGCATGTACCGGCAATCGCATTTTACTGATTTTTTATAGTTTGTTCCGCATCGTATTTTTTCAAACGTCAATTTTGAGTGATATTAAATATTGGGCCTCAAAGTACCAGTTTCGTAGTTCAATTTGATTTTCATTATTCATTATAAACTCCAACAATTATAATTATAGTAATGGTGATAAAAAAATAATAATCATAACGAATGGTGATGAAAATGATGACGATTATGTATATTAAATAACTTTGTTTTATCAGACCACAATCCTACACTACTCTAGCATGATGTACTAGAATTCCAATATTTTCCCACCTCTCATTGCAGCATTGAACGATCGTAATACCTCGGGGGAATAATTATGACATTCATATGTCCAGTCCTACATTTGTATGTACTGTATGGAAATTATTGGATACAACACTATATTAGTTCCTACGAAGACCTAATATTCGAAGATTTTTTTTTTCATAAATATTACCGGTACTTAATTTTAAATTTAAGACGCGTGTTATATTTCTATGCACTCTTTGGTCGGCCTTCAATGCCGGTGTCACAACTCTCTATTTATAACTTCGAATTAAAAACTTGGTCAATCATGGATTGACAAGATGCGTAGGAAGATATGAACGATGTGTCGGAATGAATCAATACACACTATGTCTTGGAGCACGTCGTTTTCATAAAGCAATATCTACATATCAATGGTAATATACGGCAGCTATCTTTCATTCATTATTTACAATTCTTTAATGGACCTATAACATATAAAGATTTATTTTCATTAACACGATAACATGCTCTTACATAAATACGCCTCAGTATAAAATATCGATTACAGGCCAAGATAACGGTCTATGCAAGGAGTAGACATTTTAGAAATATGTACGCGTCTGTTATGAGCGATAGGAATATTTTTTTCGTTATAATTAAAAATAAATTAATGTGATGGACGCTAATACATTACTTAATATAAAGCTAGGCATACACTATCGACGCAATTCAACTGAAAACGCAAGGCGACGAGGTGAGCGGAAAGGAGCGTTTTTAATTAACGATTCGCACAGAATGCCGCCGACAGTGATCAGACGGTCGCTTCGTCAAGGGTTCACAGAGAACAGAGACGGACTCGTCGACAACACACACACACACACACACACACACACACCCACACACACTATATGCCCGGCTAGCTAAAAAACTAAGCAATTCAAATATCTATTACATTTTTATATTTTTTAGCTTAATAATAAGCAGCAGGCCTCTATCGTTATTACACACTTGGAGCATGCCGATTTCATACAACATATTAATGGTAATATGATAATACTATCATAAACAGCCATCATTCGTTCATTATTTACAATTCTTGACACGAACGATTTATTTTCAGTAATATGATAACAAGCTTTTAAGTCATATCTTGAAACATACCCATCATCATCATGACGGTGACGATAAAGTTGGTCAGCAGAGCCATAAAACAGAAAACAAGATGAACTTTTGATCCGAATCGTGCGTACGTCACTTGTAAGAACGTCTTGGCTCCAGGGGCCTTGATTTTCAACTGGACTGATAGAGCTGCAAATAGCAGCAGCTGGACGGTTGCTCCTGCAGCATACCAGAATGGACCGCTAATTCCGTACTGTCAAATTAGAATATTAAAAATCTTATTACAATTTGTTTAAAAATTTGTCAACTTCTAAATCCGAACCCAGCTGTCTACAGTAGTGAAGCTGTAACTTGGCGGTTAAAATCGTCGTCTTTTGCACCCTATAGGGAATAGCGAGTCGAGTAGCGGCGCCGCTAGCTACAGCCTTAACATCGGCGCTGGTTCCAGCCGCTCCTCGCCCATGGTTCGGTTGGTAGAACCAAGTCTTCTCGGATAAGGACTTAAAATGGAGGTCCAGTGTATACATCTGGCTCGTATGGACTTTAAAGAACCCATTGCATCTTTCGAAAGAGTAGGGTTAATTGCTTAATAAGATGTTACGGTTCATTTCAGTCCCTGTCGTTGTGGAATGACGTGAACATCTACCACGAGGCGCCTCTTTACGGCTGCTAGGTAGTCACGGACCGCGCTCATACGCAATTCAACACAATGACGATGCAAGTTATGGGTTATTCTCCTACCTTTACCTTATACTATAAGGTAATTCGTAGTTTGAATTACGGATTATGTCCACTGACCTTGGATACGGGCATGCACAGTTCAAACTTACTGGTTTATTCCCAAGGTCCTAGGTTCAAATTATGTCAAATACTATAGGGTTTTGGTTTCTCGCAACAGCAACAATAGCAACAGTGGCGTATCTAGAAGTCTCTTATACACATCTAGATGTGTATAAGAGACAGTTCTACGACTGCTTCTTTGCCCTGCAACCCAGCAATTATACTTGCAGAAAACGTTCCTTTGAAACGTAAACGGCCAATTCTTGCTTTCAGAGAGTAGTTTCTATGTACCATTCTTAATTTTTTTTTTTTTTTTTTTTAAATCACCTTTTCTTTGTTTTATTTTTATTGTTAATTACAATCAAATCAAATTAAGTGTCTTTAATGGCGGTATACTGTTTTGGTCTTCCGCTTTATGACTTGTCCATAAAATGGAGAGGAGAATTATAATGAATGTAAACAATTTTGTTGGCGACCGAGATCGATTTGTCACCTTGACATTAAACAAGTAGGCATTGATGGAGGAATTTTTTTTTGTATTTATCAGTCTGATTTTCATGATCCGCAACCATTACTATTTATCAATCCAGAACTGTCTGTTATGCGAAGATTCAAGGAACGTCACATGGTTCTTACACGGATGTAGGCTACCACGTATGGGTAATCGCAAATAGTTTCCGATAGATTAAATAAGTAGAACCTAAGTAAGTTTAACTCGGAGTTCAACTTGCCCCAAGCGTTCCTGTTTCTGAATATCACACAGTATATATCTACAGAAATTCAATTAATGAAATAGGCCTATGAGAATTAGCCCAGGTACATCGAAAATAAATGAGTACCGAAGAGGAATGTAGGCTACAGCAGTCACATTTTCAACGATTCTCCGACGAGGTAGAGTAGCAGAGCTGCCCATCTATAAATTTGATTACCGTACTCGCGCGAATAAGCGCACAGGCGCTTAAAATATTTTTTTTGCACTTTCTGAGGGCGCTTATTTAAACGGGGAAACGAGGCGCTTATGAAAACAGAGTGGAAATTGATTGGGCGGAAAAGATAACAAGAATGCTGTGAATATTTACATAACAGCAAAATAGCAGATGCAATTAGTGGTGGTGGGTAGTGGTTAGCTTGTTGGCCATCGGCTGACAAATATGTAAGAGGAAAATTGGAAATTTTCTGTATGTGTTGGGATCGGAGCTTTCATCTGTCCGAGAGAAATATCCTCATTTTGATATTGATCTAAGAAGAATGTGATTCCACTCTGCCGCTCAAATCATGCCAAAACCACAGTTCCAGAATTGATTGGATTATTGACTTGCTAAAAAGAAAATATTATGGGCGCTTATTCAAACGGGGCGCTTAAGGAAATTTTCACGTTAGGAGGGGCGGTTATTCGAGAGGGGCGCTTAGTCAAACGGGGCGCTTATTCGCGCGAGTACGGTACTAAATAATTTGTGAATTAAGTTTTGGGTGGATTTTTGTTGTAAAGGTAAACTTACTCGTTATACGGCGGGTGGTATAACGTCTTTCCATTTCTCTTTTTATGTCCTTATTCATCTTTATTTTATGTCTGCTGATTATTGATCGAATAATGCATTGAATTGGATTGACTGTTCCCTTCCTACACCATTCCTCAGTCTGGCATAACGAAAGACAGACGGGCCTTAGGTGAATTTACAAGCAGGTTATGTTCAAATGTTGTTCCAAGTTGTCGTGTTGCACTTTTCGACAAGGTGGCATTTGCGTCTAAACCCATGTGGTCTTCCGACACTTTGTTATCTTTGTTATCTTATGGTAGGCCAAATTCAAGTTTAAGTAACGTACTTTTCATAAAATATGTAGGCCCTATCCGTTGTTAGACTAAGTTTCGATAAAGTTGATGATATAGGCCTAGGCCTAGATCCTGATTATACCAAAAAGTGCGCATTGTCAAAGGAAGTTTTTATAACTAGCCTACCTAGGCCTATAATAATACAGGCGTTATCCGGAATTATTGGATCCTACTACCACCATGGACCGCCTAGACCTAGGCCTAGGCCTAGTCTTACGCAGATTTATGACATGACTCATTTTATTAATAAATAAAAAAGAGCGTCTTCTCTCCTCAGTCTCAAACAAAAAAAGGCTCCTGTGTGTGTTGTACAGAGGTTAGGCCTAGGTAGGTAGGCCAGCCTAGGCTAGGGCTAGGTTGGACAATATACGGCACTTATCTAGGCTATTATAATACTGTAAATTGTAATACCATTTTATTATATTATAATAAATTATAAATTAAACTTATTTAGGCCCATAGCCTAGGCCTAGTATTCCTAGGGCCTAGCCCTTGGCCTATAAATATCTAGGCCTAGGCAGGTCAGGGCCGCCTAATAAGATAGGTTAGCCTAGGCCTAGGCCTAGTAGAGGATTCCTAGGCCAGGGCCTACCTACATACAATGTACATACCTTATCTTGAAAAACATATTGTCTGATCCAAGTAAATCCTTTTGCTAAGATAACGGCAAAAACGGCGAAAGCTAAAGTAATCCAAATTGCCACTGAAACTGTAAGTGACTCGGAGTCGATAACAAGATTACCAGTAGTGCTATTCCATCCTATTGACTCGCAAAATTCCATATCAGACCTGGATTTAGAAAATAAAACATGAAAATAATGACAAAAGTGTAACCTAGCCGCACACACATCATCATCCATGTTATCCCAAGGCACACAGAGAGCTGCATGCTCAGAGGGCGGCGCAGCGCAGATTATGCACTCTGCGTGTGTGGATTATTTTAAATTACACGCGCGCGTTTTCTAGCTATCAGTGCGCTCATCGCAAAATGGGGTGTTTAGTTATTTAACAATTATCATAATTATTATTCTACCAGAATTAATAGGCATATTACATCATGCTGTTGGACAGGCTATAATTTTATTAACAGAAACTTACTAATAATTTCTGCCTTGAAAGTATGACGCAGATTGACAGGTTTTCGGAAGAATGTAATGTGCTATTTCTGATCTACTATTTTGTGATCTTCCATCATAAGTATAGCCTAACATGCCGTAAAACCTCGAATAGAAGAACAATGGGCTACCCATCTCGAATTGAAGTTCCCCCCCCCCTTTAGTTTGCAAAAGTAGCCTCGAAAAGAAGCCCATCTCAAGAGAGCACTTGCTTCTTTTCGCGATAAGACAGTACAGCCTATAGACTGTACACGAATTTCAAAGAAACAAAATATAAAACACGTTTGGTTTAGAAAGTAGTTTAGGTGATTTAATGCCGGTTAATAAATACAGACTGATGTTAAAGTGACCCTATCTATTGTCTTATAGTAGTAATTTCCAAAATTTGCAGCATTCATTCTGAAAAGAAGTCCCTCACCTCCCACCCCACCCCACCCCACAAAAAAAAAAGACCCCAAAAAAAACCAAAAAAAAAAAAAAAAAAAAAAAAAAAAAAAAGAAAGAAAGAAATGAAGCCCATGTCTTCTATTCAAGTTACGGTATTTCGTAACTGGAATTCAATGTTTACAAGTGGATAAACGATCTTTTTCGTTTAAAATTTACACACCGAATCAGCCCAGCAAACAATTTTACGTTCCAGTTTCTTACAAATTACAATCATAAACACGTATTCATAACGTCATTTCTGACTCGACTAAATAACGTTGTCGGAAGCGCGTTGTGTTAAACGTGGTTTTCTGACATCTAACCAAAATAGGGAGTTTTCGTAACGAAAACGATAACGAATACGACGGCTACGTGATCAAATATTTAGACAAACCTTCCCCTACAATAGCATATCTGTCACAACGTAGGCGATTCATGTCTTTTGCATGAAGCAAAGATCATATTCAGCTCATACAGCATATTGTCAATTGATGTTTTAGGCACAAATGACGATAATGATAATGACGTATTCGTATTCGTTATCCTTTTCGTAAGGTTGAAAAATCTCCCTATGTTTACGTTAACGAATGTTGTAATAATAAAGTTTTATGTTTGCTTAAGATTCAGTGGACTCAGTGGCGTTATTCTCTATTGAATGACATGAATAGAAGAGATAATATAAATTGCTGACTGACCAATGCACGGAATGGCAATTCCCGGCTCCCCACCCTTTCTCTTTCCGCAGGCATACGGTAGCCAATCTAGTCGATTACAAACCCACAGTGTCAGATAATGGAAAGTATGGAAAATACGACTATAGCTAACACAACTTGTCAAATTAAACAAAGTGATACGTTTATAGTGCTTTGGGAATTCTGAAACAGCTGAAAATTAATAATAGGCATACGTAGGCAGTAAGTAATGATAACTTTTCAAGTCATTTGTAAATTCATTGACAACATGTTTTTTGTTTCATTAAAAGAAGTTAATTATTCATCTTTAATCGCACGAAAATGTTAAAATTTATTGTAGTTATCGATTAACAATCTCGCGTAATTTCACTGCGCATGCCTAGCGCGAAGGTCAAGGCATATCCATAAACCAAAATTACCGAAATAATACTCAACTGAATCAGAGTTACTCAAACGAAAGCCCAAATGAATCGAAATTACCCAAATGGAAACTTACTGAAGCTGAATACAAGGTTGTTTTTCAATGAACGTTCATAAAAGTTGTTAATTGTGCCCCGCAGTGGCGACGTCCAACCTAAATAACATCAAACGTCGCGTGGCCACAGCATAAACAATTATGTTTATTTTAATCCTTTTAAACATATTTAACATTTTAACATTTTTTATTCGTTTAGTCATTAACGGCGTATTAATTCATCTCAACGTAAGATCTCTTATCATAGGCCCGTTAGCTTATATTTCTAATGTTCTCAGCAAAGAGTATAAATACTCTTTTTTTAAAGGTAAGATACCGGTAAGTATTGTTTTACATAGGCCTATTAAACGTATATATACTAATTAAAATAATAAATATAAACGTGAGCCTGAGATAATACTTATAAAGACAAATGCATATTTTGGGACTAATTGGACAAAAAACGTTAAAAATTACAAATATTATTAGAAATTTTAATAACCTTAGACATTACTCCATGGAGGCCTACATATAGGAGCCTAGATGATTCTTGATTTTTCATTGAGTCGGATGATTGTCGGTGGCAGCGGTGGTAGTCTGAACATAATTATCGTTATTAAAAATGATCCGTTGCGCACGTGTCGTGGCGTTGCCGTTCTCCACAGAAGCGTGTCGGCCGACGACCGTCGGGTCCAGTGAATACCCAGCTTTAGATATAGCATGGATGTATTATTATACCTCCATGGATACTGTATACAAAATTCTTCTTTCACAAACCGTAAATGCCCGAAAAAGCATAACATTTTCGGATGCTTTAGTGCGGCGTTTATTCGAGAGCGGCGCTTATAAAAAAATATATATATTGGCGTTTGGCGCTTTCCATGCCCGTTCCCATGTTACATACCGTAAAATCTCGTAATTTTTGCGAACTTTGGATGGGCTTCTTTTCGAGACTACTTTTGCAAAGTAAAGAGGGGGGATTCTTTTCAAAATGAATGCTGTAAATTTTGTGAAAAAACAAAAACAAAACAATACATAAGGCCATTGTAACATCAATCTGTATCATGGAGTATATTTAACTGGCATTAAATCACAAACTACTGTATAAACCAAGCTTGTATTTAATTTATTTTGTATTATTTTTTTATTTTTTTTAATTCTATTTTCTTTTTTGTTTTTGTATGTTACTGTACAATCTCAAAGAAGCCTGATCTTCAAAAGAAGCCGATGGGTTTCTTTTTGAGATAGGCTTCGTTTCGAGGCTAATTTTGCAACCTAAAGAGGGGGCTTCAATTCGAGATGGGCTTTATCTCGAGATTAAGCATACTGGGCTTTAATTCGAGGTTTTACGGTACCTTACTTTACGTATTCCCGTAGTTCGGTAGACCTACAGTATCACAGGTACTACGTTATAGTAAATAAACGTTTAGAAAGAAATGCTTGTGTCCTCATTGTGTTATTTATTCATTTTAATACAGTATACTGTACATTGTATTTAAAACCCTGTGTTTTATTACATACAGGTTAATACTCTCGATTAAGCGATGCGGCGCTTATTCGAGAGCGGCGCTTAACGAAAAAAAAAAATCACGTTTGGTACGGCGATTATTTTGAGCACTTACGGTACTGTATATGATGGATAACCATACAAAAATATTCAATAAACAATGACAATATCCTTATTACCAGGGGCGGATCCAGAGATGTCCGAAAGAAGGGGGACGAAAGTGGGGCCGATAGAGATAACACTAGGCCTACCCAGGGGTCCGGGGGCATGCCCTACGAAATTTGGTGTTTTAGACGCCCGTAAGTAACCTCTGAGGCGCTTCGCGCGATCATTTTTGTTTCTTTCCTCCCCCACCCCCCCCCCACACACACACACACTAAATCCGCGACTGATTACCTCTACTCATTTATAAAATGAAAATACCCTTTATTTACCTCCGTGTAAAAACAATATATAATGAAAATACTCTTTACCTCTACCCATTTATATGCGGACACATAAATAAATAAATAAGAAATCCTCTTTACCCATTATTATCCTCCACCCACTATCATACGAATCAATATTGACATTTTACCTCTGCCAAAAACAGTACTCGAGTACTGCAAATACAGTATCGAAGTAAACACTTTATTACCTATCCTATAAGATACGGTGATAATGAAAATATCCACCTCACTCATCACTCGTTGTGTCCAGCTTCATTTGAAAATTTCATTAAGTTCCGATTCATTTGGGTTGGCCTCTGGGTAATTCTGTTTAATTTTGTTTAATTTTCGCACATAAACTAACCAAGCCAATTAAAAATTGAATTTAACAAACAAATCATACGGCATAACTGATCTCATAGCGTTAATTAATTAAACAGTTTTGAAGATTAGTAGCAGTATACTCGGCAAATGTCTACTATCTTAATTATGGAAATAATGAAAACCAAATATAGACATAATCAGCAACCGAAGTCACGAGACATAGTTGGTACAATAAAATTTGTAAACTGACTCAGGAAGCAATGGTAACAAGAGCATGGCTTCTTTGGAGTGTTTCTGCTTTAAGGCACATCTTTGGCGTTGAATAATGTTGGTAAAACGTCAGTATCTACTCTAAATCACTTGGAAATTGAACGTGGGAACATTATTATAGAAAGCACTCGTCGCCATACATATCAGAATGGTTTGCAACAGTTTTCGATCCGCATAATGCGAGTGGGACACACTACCGATTATCTAGGCTAGCCCCAGGCCCACCAACGATTACGTGAATTTCAGAGCCTAAATGTAGAGAACGCTACCATGAATAAGATCACTACAACAAAAAATCGAATGATCGTACTGACAAATGTTTTTGCTATACACTTGGAGAGCTTTTAGAACCATTCGTCACTGTCAGTCCGAGTCGCCATTTGTGTCTATATTCAAGTAAAATTACGGAGTGTGTGACAAACCCCAGGGTCAATTGGCACCTGTGTCAAAACGCAGTTACACCTTAACGTTAAAATAACTTTATATCCCTAATAATAACGCTACAGTTTGGTTACTGTTAGATTTTCCCCCGACAAATTTCACGAATGTTTAGTGTTTGCTCAGACGGATTTGCTCCCCTTCCCCCAGTGAATTGTACTCCCTTTACGTAACGTTAATAGTGGATTCGGCACTTTCCAGGGGAAAAAAAATTTCCTAAACAAGGGGATTACTCTTTTGAGAGGGAGAGCCAAAAAATACCCAGGCACTGGTGGCAAACTTAGAATAACGGACACATTTTTATCAACAATGAACTGAGTTGGAACTACCATTAAAGAATGCATATCACAATCATCCAGATCATTTCAGTTTCTTTTGTGGGTCTCTGCGGTGCAAGAAGGCCAGGGGTACATTCGACATACAAGGCAAAACCTTATCCTTTCTTTAAATGCTTGCAATGTCAAGGCCTTGATAATATCAACACCTCTACATTCAAATAATCGAGTATGAGCCACTCGCCTCTAGTGTCTCGTTAAAATATTCTTATTTTGTTTAATGTATTTTCCAATACTGTCAAACAGTTTTGCAGTATACACAAGGCTTTTAAAGGTGAATATAATACATGTAGTTCACGACAGTGTAAGGAATATTAACATGAGAGGGTGTCGAAAAATGAGAGTATTGGGCGGAATTTAAGGGACTCGATGATTAAGTGTGAAGGGCGCTTTTGGCAAAATAAGGTGATATGATATAATTTCTAACTATTTGGGAGTATTGTTTTGTTTTTTGCTCAGCAAATATCCAAGAAAAGGAGGCGCCTGGGAAGGCAAGCTAATTGGAGGGGTGTGCACCCCCACGCTTCCGGTAGATATGACACTGATGTTGTTTCCAATAATGTTTCGTCAATTACGACCAATGACACCTTATTATTTTAGAAGCTTGTTTCATAAGGAATTTAGTTATTATGATGTTGTATGTCTTATTTAATCTTTGCAATACGCAATATAAGTAATTAAGAAGACATACCGTAAGACCTTTTTATTTGTTTGTCACGCTATCCTAAACATATGTTTAGAAGGGTTGGTTAAACAAACTTAAATAGTATAAATTAAATAATATTAATGTTTTGTGATCAATTTTCGAGTGTTGAATAATAATAAATTAAGTTACGTCTAGACTAACTCTTTCTCTGACAAAAGAATTCGAGAAATGCTTTGATGAATTTTGTAAAATGTATGAAAAACTAGCGCGGATATATCTGAAATTAAGCATTTTCAAACCTTGTAATTACTGTGTAATTTATAGATAATTATTTTCCCTCTATTTTTCTGTAGCTTTAATTGGTGATACAGTTGGCTCTTTAAAATTCGTGACAAGTGAAGCCTGTTGTTCATGCAATTGTTATAGCTTTTTCATGCTTTCGACGAGCTCCTGTCTCATCAGCAGCAAATATTATGTTTATTACATACCGTATTTAAGAATTACGTGTTTTGATTCATTATTGTTTTTTTTTTCAATTGTATGTACAGTAGTTAGGAATATTAATAAGATTGTCTTGTATAATTTATGAATGCATCAAATAAGTTTTGTTTGAGTGCCACCGATCTGAAGGCGTATGTTTGGATAATTATTATTTATTTATAGGCCCAGCCCGGGGCCCTACTCCTTATTGAGATCACATACGCATCTGTTGTCAGTATTAATACAAATGTGGGCATCATTATACCAATTGTTTACATTATTCATAAGTCTATAATGAATCGCTTACCAGAGTAACATTATTACCAGATGTGTATCATCTTCAGCAAAATGCTGCCGGTATACAATTTCCAACAGATTATGGGATATCATGTATAAGTAGGCCTATCGTGAAAGAGATTAGGTACCAGTACACTTACTAGTGCACTCAATTTCCAGTTGTTATTATTGCTATAAACAAATTTTATCCCGGTTATCAAATGTTTTTTTTTTTCTCTCTTAAAAATGCTTTTGAGCAATTTTTCCGGGTCTCTAGTCTTTAAGGGTTTTTTTTAAATATAGGTCTACGTCAGATTTAGATTTTAGAATCAGATTTTATTCACACAATGCAGCAGTGGAAATAAGACAAAACTTGACATAGACAAAATGCAATTGTGTCTGGAGAAACTAAATAAACTCCCTGATAAGACCAAAAGGATTAAAGCCTGGCTCCACTAGAGGAAAAAATGTAAAGTAATTTATTCGAAGATACGTGAACTAGTCTATGGTCGAATCGAAATAAATGATTATAAACATATCTTCTAAAATGCATTTTAAAACATTTCGTTGAAAAGTATTTACCACGTGATCTAACATGTCAAATAATATTTGGAAATATACAAAGAAGCCCGATCATTACGAGTCTTTCATGCTTTCTGGGAAACTTAACTTTCCATATTGCAAGTTAATATTTGACACCAACACAATTCTCGTCAATTAATGAAAAGATTTCCTATATAAAAAAAATGAAACACTTTTTAAATTTTCCTATATGCTTAGTTATGCATTGACTCCCAATGTATAATCGCAGATTCAAACGATTATATAAGATTGTGTTCATTATGTCTTTGTGCATATGACCTTCGTAGTCATGCACTTCAAACTAAGAGATTATTCTCCTACTGTAATTTCACTACGAAATGGTTGTGATTTTATATAATAAAGAAAGTAGAATTGCTCTGAAACAGAAATGTTTAACTTAATCTAACAGTATTGAGAAAATACAATACAATTATTACATTTGCTTGTCTTTATTCCATGAAAGAATTAAATCTCTTAAGCGCTGCATATAAGAAAAGTAAAACACCACCAGAAGGCCTATCGCAAAATCAATAACTAAGGTTCTTGCAAGAGTGTGTTGACGTTGACTTCATTTCAACATACTGTACAACGTGAGGCCAGATTTAAAAGGTCTTTGAAATCATCAAAGAAGATACTGACTGAGATAGTTTTATATTCGTCTGCATTTAATCCTCAGCAACATCGGAGAATTTCTCCATGTATGACGCCGGGTGGGACCATGAAGCTGAATTGTAAGTTCATTGGACCTAAACTAATTGTAGAAATTTTGCTTACGTATTTATTCTCCATGTTTTGATGAATCGTGACAATGCTTTTCCGAATGACTGAGAAGTTCAAATGCTCTTAGGGACCCAGCAAAGATAAGGCCAGGATTATTTCTCAGGTATATAGGCCATTAATATATGAATGATTACTAAAAATAACTTTTTTTTCAATAAACATATAAAAAACATTACAAAAATTGATAAAAGGAAAACATTTAGAAAACTCCCTAGGAACATTCTTAAAATAAATGACAAGGGAGGGGACAGAGCCCAAACAGATTACAAAAGAAAAGAAAAGAAAGAGACACAACACTAGAGAAACGGAGAGAAGACAAATATATAAAATGCGTGGAATTGTAGAAAAAGAGTATTGAGAATAGGAAAGTTATAAATCGCAATGAAAAATAGAAATATTGATTTGTGTATAAGAGACAGCATATTACAAGTATAAAACGTGCATATTGAAAAACCCAATTTAGCTTGAAAGGGATTTAAAACTCAAAATTGTCCATAAAGTTTCAAATATAGATGCCACTCATCTCCTGAGAATGGAAATGTAGAAAGGTAACAGCAGATCAAATACTCAAAAACATGGGGAACGTCAATGTTGATAATGCGAAATATGTTCGTAAATTTGAAATTGTTAAAATGACATTGGTAAGGTCACTCACGGAGATACCTTATGAGGCATTAACCTTTGTTACTTCAAGTGTCCTACCAGCTTATCAGCCTTGAGGTATGAAGAATTCACCCGCAACATTCCAAAGGTTAATGAGTAACAATACCACCGGATAAAATGTATTGTTAATATAATAACATTAGGATAAAATAAGGTTATTTATATTGATCGTGGGTAAACGATGATAATTAGGAAATTTCGTCTCCTTGATTGATGCATCAATTTCTCAACCACACCAACATAACGAAAATTAACTATCACTAAACAAATCATACAGTTTAGGGGATTTCATCAACATGACTATTTGACAAAATATAACTTTATATTTATTTGTGTGACGTCTTTTGATACAGATTCTCTTGGTTTACCATGTAGCTAATTATCACCGTCAATAATCTTTTTACGTCACTCATTATTTTGCTTTGATGTTTTTCTTTATTTGGTCAAGTTCTCCTTATAGGCTTTCGTGTTATGCTGTTTAATAACTCACTTTACCTGAAAGTCGAATAAATTTAATATAATACTCTGATAAAATAAAGCCGACCATATAGATTGTATTTAGATTTTAGGTTGAGGGCTTGAGCAATACAAAGATATTTGACCTAATTATGAGGCTCGTGTTAGGCCTACAGAGACTGATTTCTATTGGGCGCGGTAACGGGATGAGGGAAAACGGGAAACTAATTAGAAACAATGAAACATTCCGCTCGCTATGCCCCGCCCCTTGTAGAATTCTCATAACGATAGAGTAAACGTACGTAGTAAACCCGTGTGTGTGTGTGTTTGTGAGTGGGGAGGGGGGTGGGTGTGGATGTGTGTGTGTGTGTGGGCAACACGTGTGTTTGGGCACTGACCCCGTTCTGTGGTTTGTGGCACAAACGCGTATTCCTGAATCTGTTGTGATTAGTTAGTTGTTAAGTTTGATTGACACTCCAAAATTGTCTATCCAGGATTATTTTAAATTAACGCGAAACGACGACAGAAAGTTGAACTGTATCGCTACGTTCGCTTTGCGACAGGAATACTGTAACGTTTAAAAGCAACGCCTTTTCATGTAAATCGTTAATTTTTCGCGGCGGCTTTTTTTTTTACATTAATAACGTCGACAAGAAAACAGGTTTAAAGGGAAGGTTATATTTGAATACCGGCTGCATGTCGTTCAACGCATGCAGTGGAAATCGGCATCTCCTGTTTATATACAGTACTTCTCAGAGTCCATTATTATGCAAAAATATTATTGCTAAGAGCATTTTCCTTAGCATGTGAAAAGCCAATATAGGTTATGGACGCCAAGAGTGCTTCAGCCTATTAGAAAATTTCATGATACAGTACTTATAAATATCTTCTCCACAAGGTTCATGGATAGTGATCTCAATACGTAGACCTAAACGCATAAAAGGATTTTTTTTTTCATTCAATAAATGGCAAATGTTCTTCCAAAGCAGAAAGTGCCGAATTTATGTATAAAATTAATACTAACCTGAGACCCATGTTTGTCGTGTGAGAAATACTGGTTTTTTTTTGTTTTTTTTACAGTATTTTAACCCATGACCTGGGTTTGAAAAGTAAGCAGACGAACACCAACATACAGCTTCGCTAATGTTAATAGCAATAAAATATCATAATCATGTGTTTATTAACCTAAGAGTGTTTACGACGTACAACGATAATAGGATAGGGTATAACCGTTTTTGTAAACAATCTTAGGTTAATAAACATGATTAACCTAATCTGTACACTCTATCAAACTGTATGTCATAAATGGACAGCATGTGAGCCCATATATGGGCAAATCACAAATATGTATAATATGACAACGATAAGGACCATACTCAAGTAAAAGAGCCTAGAATTATGATAATTCATGATGGAGATGTTATTCAAGGCCGCGCAAGGTAACCTAATAATAGAGAGCATGCATAGGTCCCGGGACTGGCGGGCTCCATTCAAAAGGTCTAGGGTGGTCTATTTTAAGGGCCCCGGTGTGGTCGAATGGCGGGATGCTAGTGGGGGGGGGGGTCTATCGCGTAACCTCCAAAAGATAGCGCTTTAGTTTAGGTTTTTAGATGAGTAATATTTTAAACGATTATTTTTCTAGAATTGATAATGTTTTTCCAACCTAGTTTCCCGGGTCGCTACTTTCCGGCTTCCCCGCCCACTCTCGGCACTAGCAGTAGCAGTAGTAGTTGTAGAAGTAGATAGGAATTACCACTACCACTATATACATACACATTTTAGCGGTAGTACAAATTCTCATTATTGTCATAACAATCGGGTGGGGTATTCAACACAAAGTTACAGTGTACTATCTATGTTCTGTGACTCAAAAATGCCATATAATAATGTCAATGATTATCCAGGCTAATTTACGAGGCGTGTGGGGAAAACATCAGGTATAAACACCAACCAAGTGGAACGCAACCAGGTAGTAATATGTATACACCATCATAACAACTCCTTGATACTAGGAATTATAAATCAGAAAAGGTTTACTTACTTCACTTAACCTTATTTTTCACCTACGATGAAAAGAACAGCAACGTCGATACGTTTGATCAAAAATACTATATTGAAATATTTTGTATTTTACTAAGACTCTGTTGAGTTGGAATCACGTTAGAAAGGCCTCCTACTAGATACCTCTGGAGAGAAAACTCGTCAACATTCGAATGGCCGTGAACTTCGCGTAAATAGAGAAACAGCGACCCAGGTCATCGTTGTTATGGTCGGAGCATGGTCGGAGTGATCATGCTTTGCCAGAGATACTATTTTATACATTAAAAAAAATAAAATAACAATCCGTTTCATAAGAACACCGAGGCTGAAATTGCTTTAAAAAATAAAAAG
Organism: Anneissia japonica; assembly: GCF_011630105.1. Lineage (NCBI taxonomy): Eukaryota > Metazoa > Echinodermata > Crinoidea > Comatulida > Comatulidae > Anneissia > Anneissia japonica. Next base: position 844,096 of record NW_022702824.1, on the reverse strand, counting down.
TTGAGGCTGAGGTAAGATGTCAGTTGTCAAATGAGATTGTATTTATTTTGTTTTTAAGTTAGAAAAAAACAACAAACGAAGCTAGTGAAATACAGTAAAGAAATCATAGGCCCGCAGTAAAGTATTAGTGTTTAAAAAGTTTATAGAGTAAAATGTTTTTCGGTCTTTTCTGTACCATACGTGCGGTCTATAGGTGTGACTAATACCCTCTGTAATACAGTACAGTAATATACGCTACTTCTGTATAATAACTTTCTATTTTCTAAGTATGTAAAATAAGAACAAAATAAGAATATTTTGAGATTGAAATTGGAAAAAAAGAAAAAGAACAAGATCTCTGAGAGCCAGAGCAAAATTTCACTGCACTTATATAACAAACTCAAAAGAATAGTTACTGTATGCATTTTTCTTTAAAGTCGAAATTGATTCAGTTTGCTACTATAATCATTGGCTTATGTGCTTAAATATAATAAATAAAACAAAACGAAATGAAATATCCACAAGGTAACACAAGTGGCGGATTGAAGGTATTCTTTTTCGGCCGTCCCACCCACACCACATCCTAAATTTTCCAAAAATATATAAAATGGAGAATAAAAGGAAAATACATTAAAATTTAAGTCTGAGAGTGCCGTTTCCCATACCTTAAATTTCTTACCTAACATCCAACTATGGTGGGGCTGAGGTGGTATAAACCCTCCACCTGTGAAAGTCCCTTCCTGGGCCCTCTCTGATATTAAATTCGTGGGTATGTCGTTGAAGAAGGGAACAATCGCTAATTCTGACACAGTTGGTAAAAATAAAGCTGATGAACATTGAAAAAAAAATCCACAATTTACAATGTGCTGACATACTTATGCGTGCCTTTTACTCCCACAAGACTAGATCCAGTTTTTTTTTTCTGTTGCATCTTTATCAAGTTCAAACTTTATGATCGGCAAATGTTTCATATTACTCACATACTGTATCCTATTTATATTTCGTCAAGTAAAATATTTTTAAACAAAATTAAAAAAAAAAAAAAAAAAAAAAAAAAAGAAACTAAAGAAATCACAAAAAAGAAAGAAAAAAAAAACCGTACATAATATAGTGACAGGATTGAAAAGGCATATAGGCCTACCTATATTCTCAGTGAGAGGTGTTTCAGTACCATATTCAAATATAGGGACTAATGTAAGTTGTTGAGATATTATTATACGCATACCACTGTACTTATTATAAACAGACTGTTTTTAAATGATTAGTAATCATTGGTTGTTGTTCTTGTTTGTAACGACATTATTTCTATACGAGTACTGTATAGTGTATTTCCCTGATATAGTGATATAGTGTTACTGTGGTGAACTTTTGAGTGCCGAGGGGGAAATAATAAGGATATAAAGGCATCAGGAATACTTCCAGGAAATGTATGCAATAGCGAGTATATTGATATCATTAGGTCGATTTACAGATTCCTGTCATCATTTCATTTTCGAATACATTATTATAGGAAGTAAGGACGAAATCGTTTAACCCATGCAATGCATAGGCCTATTACGGTATCATAGTTTTTTTCATATTTGTACTTAAGTGTAAAACATTTAACTTAGGATAGGCCTAATTGTATTTGACTTACGTCTAAACACAAGACAGTGTTGAGTGTTGGCCTGGTGGTATGGCTATGATTGTGGATTTCAAATGGTATTATTTTGTGGCACAACATGTCCACAAAACTGAGATATAAGCCGACATTTCATGTTTCAAGAAGAAAGCAAGAAAAAAAAATTCGGGGGGGGGGGAGGTGATGCTTAAAATCAACATCACTGGTTGACAGGTATAAATAAACAGCAGATGTAAAAATTAAATAATTTTGTTCATTTAAATAAATCACCACCACGCTCTATATAGTGGTTGGCTCACAACACTAGTTTAATTTATATTATTATTATTATTATTATTATTATTATTATTATTATTATTATTATTATTATTATTATTATTATTATTATATACACATTCTATTATTTCACCAAACTTTATTATTTTTTTATTCCATTTTATAAAACTTCTTACAACTCCTTTTTCTAAATTTATTCAAACCCGACATGATTTTCAATAGTGAAATTTAAAGACGGCCCCTCGAAGTCGCATTAATTACGATGGTGTCGCACATGCAATAGGCCACAACAATACACCCTGCATCTATTGGTATTACGTTTCTTCAAATATAATTTGCTGATAGATGAAATAACTGTCAAATAAAGTACGATAATAGGGAAATTGAAGTCTTAAAGAGAGTATTACACTGAATCTTTCTAATTCAAATCAATTGTATAGTGAAAACATAACGTACACTGTGAATTAACACGTCAAAGAAAGGCAATAATAATAGGCCTATAAAATGATTTACCGCACGCAGGTTGGAGATAACGGAACACAACCTGACAGGGACCATGTTTAATGTACATAAAATGCAAAGTATTCGAATGCCTGATGAGGATAACTGGTGTAAGCATTAATATGGATGCTGAGTTAGCAATGAGAGGCATGGATTATGTTGGCTACAGTGCCAAATGTTGCTTGAAATTCACCAAAATGGATGCTTTTTCCCCTTGAAAATAGAAAAGCTGAAGGTCACAGATACATTATTGGAAGCAATTCATCTCGCCATCTACAGTATGCCAATACAACACTACTGTATTTGATGCACAGTCAAACAGCAATCAATGTGATACGCCCTCTTCTTAAGCATCTTAAATGACAAATAACACGTGAAGAGACAAACCCTAAATTATATATATGTATAAATAAGAATCACATTCAAAACAGTTATCGTATTGGGGCCCACAGCTTTCAACACTTGGAACAAGTTTCCCCAAAATTATCTGTCATTTGTATGCTTCTATAAAATCATGAAACAATTTAATCGATGATAATTTGAATACTGCATTCGCCCATGCCTATATGGATTACCGTATACGTAGGCCTATATAAAAAGGTCTATAAATCCAGCAATGTTCCAATGCAGTGAAGGATTGACGAAAATGGAATGGTATAACAGACTACGGTACTGTATAAATTTTAGGCTCTGGGCCTATGGTGGCTTTATACAGGATTTAATTTTAATTTTAATTTTAAAGATCAAATGAGAAATTCTCATTTCAAAGTAGTTTATTCACAAGACACACGTAGTTATGGTCAACAGGTTCCTTTAAACCTCGAACTTTGAAAACCCTAGGATGGCAGTAAAAACCATACATGAATATTGTATAAATATTCATAAGAATAATGGTAACGTCATCACCAGCAAATTTAGTCGCCACCATTTTGTCACACAAGCACATAGGCCTACTATTCATTCATCTATGATGGGCCTAACTTCATTTAAATGCATAACTGACGCCCCCTCCTAGTTTTTAAACACCCATTCATTTTCTTAGAAAAATCAATTGTATAATATACCAAGATATTGTTTTCCTGCGGAACCTGGCTTTAATGTCACCAAATCACACTACTGAAGTCTTGTTGCGCAGAAAAACATTTTTTTTTTAAAATTCTATGGTTTATAATTGGCAATGTCAATATAGTTAGATTAAATTTAGGCCTGTAGGGAATAAATTTCGTTAAATGATCTTCGTATTTTATATTACGATGGAATGAATGTATACTAAATTTTAAGTAGGCCTATATAACATTCAACTGTGTACCTGGTCTTTCAGTTCAGACAGGGTTTGATTTTAATATCAGACGAAAATAATACGTTCCTTCTATGGCAGACGCTACAAGATACGATATGAAAAGGCGTCTGCTTGACCTAACATATATCAAGCACGATATACATACTGTTTCATAGGCCTACTATGCCTTATCACATCAACATGCTCCAATCTAATAAGTAAATGGAACCGTGCCGTGTATTCACGGAATACTAAATTAGAAAAATCTCACGTGCTCCTTATACTCAGGTAAGCTGCATAATTAATACCCGTCAGTCGCTTGCTTATACTGCACTATTGCACTATTTTTTTAAAATTATGCACGTCCTTCAAAAAGGTTTTAGAATCCTATTTCATGATTATTTAAATAGATATTAGTTGCGGCTTTAAATTTGCTTTGTAATAGCAATGTATAAATTTACTACCGTACATTATGCGCTTTATAAATTCATAACAATTATTATTATATTAAATCGTACTCCTAAACGTTATTTAAATATTCATGAATATTCAATATACGAAATCTGAATATTATCAACATAGGCATGTCCATGAATAGATGATGGGTTTTCATCATCCAAGTCACCAATGATCATATACAACTGCTAGGCCTATTATAAGAACAGGTAAGGACTAGTACTCATATTTAAGGTTAAATTGTCTAAATCTAAGAACTAGAAGGAATATCCCTCTTGGACCCCCCCCCCACAAAAGGGAAGAGAACCTCTATAAGCCCTTCCAATCGGACCATGAGGTTCCGCCCCTTCGGCCCATAAATTCCGCCCTGTCCGACCATGAGCCACGCCCCTTCCGACCACACGTCTTCGAAAACCACTCAAGAAACACTGACTGAATGTTAGTGAATTGCCCATATTGGCATAACGATATCATTACGTGCATATTTGGGCATGATGATCTCATATCACATCCATATTTGGGCATAATGATGTCATATCATCCATTATATTGGCATTTCACATTTATTTATAAAAGTTGATACTGTGGACCATATCATTTCTACTATACTTATAGTATAGGAATCGAAAGAGATTGGTGGGTTTATTAACCCGGATTTTCTCGGGAATCTGGATATGCGGGTACCCGTACCTTTCATGTAGTTTAGTCTAATCTAGTCTGGTCCAGTCTAAATAATTACTACTTGGTAAGTCTCCAAGTGGCTTAAGCATAGAAGAAGTAGCTTTACTATTTGGGTTTAGCCTCTCCAGGTTGTCGTTAATGGGTAGCCACCATAAACAATATTTGGAGCCTTTACAGTACGATAACCGAAGACCATCAAAATTTACAAACGTCTGTTTTTGTCTAGTCAAGTGGCAGAGCGGTAAGGGCGCCGCTAACTTAGCCATATCAGCGATCCTTCTAGACCTCCTCACCCAGGATTGATCGGTTGGCAAAACGAAGTCTTCTCGGATAAGGACGTAATCAGAGGTCGTGTACACATCTGGCCCGTATGCACCTTAAAGTAACAATTTACATATGTTGGAGTTACTCCCACGTTCTGATTCATTTCAGCCCTGTTGTGGGGGAATGATGTGAAAATGAAGCTCTCTCTACGGCTGCCTCTCTATGACTGCCTCTCTACGATTGTCTCCTCTATGACTGCCTCTCTATGACTGCCACTCTATGGCTGTCTCCTTAAAGCTGCTTCTCACGGTTGCTTATTAGTAGTCAAACAACCACGCCCATTCTACTTCCACACCACCTACCGAAAAACTCATTTTTCTCGAAAACCTTGGAGTTAACATCTTTAATTTTAGGAATTTTAACTTTATTTTCTATGCCCATAACCTGGATGTTGGTTAGTATGAAGCCGAGGTAGATGAACCACATTTGAAAACCAAAGGGCGATTTTTGCCCGAAATTTTAATTGCTTTTAAATAATGACCTCCTTTCTGGGCACATGTCATTAAGAATTTTAAACTCGGAAATAATTTTATTACGGAAAAGATTGTTACAAATATACTGGGCTTTACATCCGTAATGCTAATACCAACTCCCGCCATGTGAAAGAAGGTGTCATGGATAACAAGATAATATCATGTAAAGCCTGGCATTTGCAACCAAGTTGACTTCAATATAGGATTCTGTGCTTTGCTTTGAAGTCTAATCAGCTTACCCTACCAACCATGCTCCTCCGTTTGTTTTTAAGATTCCTGAACTGATAAAATCGAAAATCCCCAGTATACGAAATGACAAGAACTGTTGCTGAAGCACCAATATAAATACGCACTCACTGACACTGTATGACGATTCCAGAGGGTATCTACCCAAGTTTTTCCCCCCGAATCAATCAATTAACTGTAGTTAATAATCGCTACGGTACTAGTTAATAAGAGTTAGGTTAGATCATGGATCTATAAAATTAGTTTTATAGCTCCATGGTTAGAGGGTTCCGTCTTCCACAACGCGGAGCCTTGTGTCCTCGGACTCACTCTCTTGTGCCGAAACACTGAGGATAGGTCCAAGATATTCATCAAAGTGTTTTTCGTGATTTTACTAGTTTGTCAAGAATATAGTAAATTGGATGAGTCATCACGTTAGAGTGTATCTGCACATGTTCTCCGTTTTGTTCTTTTTTGTTGCCTTATCTTGAATCTGATACAAGCTATCCCCGCTGTAAATCGACATTCGGCAATTTGGATTCAGCCAAGTGGGAGTCGACAGTCTGATATCCGGAAATCTTGGTTTCGACAGACTGGAATCGGCAAACGGTGGCATTCGAAAAACGGACGGAGAGGTATTTCCATTCGATATTTAAATTAAAACCTTGATGAGTGGTGGCCGTGTTTTCTATCCAATACGCGTACCATACACACGGAATAATAAGTTAAGTTACATAAAATGTCGGTACTTTCCATTTTTAAGTTATGGTACGTGACTGTTAATAAGTTGAATTATCTTTTAAACAATATCTAGTTTCCACAAAATCACTACACTG
>NW_022702824.1:815433-837418 GCF_011630105.1 Anneissia japonica | reverse complement strand
GCTGCCACTGACCAGGACACGGTCTAATCTTGCATTAATGTACCCTCAATTCCTATATACATTGAGACCCTTGCTATTATTTTTGTTTATAGTATTCATGATCAATTATTGCCCGTTTTGTATTGTAAAAGTTGTGTAAACCTATGACAAGTCTTGGGGATGCAGCCAGCACATTATTTATAGCTTGTCTCAGAAATAATATTTCGGAAAGAAACAACGATAATGGCCATTAATGGCTTTCTATAGAGTAATAGTAATACCATAAAGCGCTGTGGGTCAAATAGCCTAAATGATGGCATAATACGTACAATTAACCACGAATGGCTATAACACAGGCAAGTACGTGCTGCTGTAAAAGAGTTTCCCATATATACTAGCCATAGGTACTGCTACTGCTGAATCTCTAGCTGAGGTTCACTTAAAACTGAATAATATTTTGTCGTAAAATAACTCTTCTTAAAAATACTAAAATAGACACTTTGCCTTGAATTAGAAAATATTCGTATTAACGGTACCCATTTCTTTCTATGCCATGCACCGGCCTACCTATTTAATGATGTATATATGATATACCAGGGAACAAATTTTCATTGACACTCTAATCGCCAATGTATTTAGTCCTGGATTAGGAGTTTCAGTCCCTGAACGCGGTCCTACGCCTCTACGGAATTCTCTATTGGAAGCATTATTTACTTAACGAATAAAAATAATTTATGTAGCCCTAGAACTATTTATTGCCAAGGACTTTTTTCGTTGTAAGACATTGTGTAAGAGTAAGACTTCATGAAACCAGTGGCGGATCCAGGAATTTGAAAGGGGGCCAAGAGAAGGACTTTTACAGATCGAGGATCTATACCACCTCAGACCCACGATGGTTGGGGCTGAGGTGAAACAAATTTACGATTATATCACCCCTAGAAGGTTGGAACTGGCACTCAGACTTAAAATTTGAATGTATTATTTTTTTCTCTGATTTGTTTGAAAAATTTAGGGGGCGGGGGGGGGGGACCGACCCGGTTCCCCCTAAATATTATTTCCGCCGCTGGAAGCAATTAAGCTTATGGTCTCTGCATTTCCAAACTTTCCAATCATTACACAAGGGTCCCTCGCGACAGGGCCCCCAATTTAGTTGAGCCCACTGTTTACACATGTATTTAGAGTCTCGGTCAAGAGCTGTCAAAAATGTATAATTGCATTACGGTAAACTAAAAAAACATTGTCTTTTTCTATGTCTAAATTGAATCCAAACCTGTGCGTCATATGTTGGTGAAAATTTTGCGTATCGCAAAATTAAACAAACTTAATCAATAATGTCGATCTCGGCAAGGAGTTATAACAGTTATAAGTCCTTGGTCTCGGTAAATGCAATCAAGGTACGTCTTTCAGTATTTAACACAGGCAAAACCATAAGCACGACCATAAACACAAAAATACAAAATGGTAAACTTTTACGAACCTTTAAGTGCAAGAGTGTTAATCCCGGTTTCAAAAGCAAATGTTGATCTCTCCACGCTGGGTTTTCCGTAGTAACTGACGATGAGAAGCACTTTACGCCGTTATAAATGGTTGTTACTTCTTAGCGTACAGAAGAGGGAGACTTTGCCCAGTGAACCGTGAATTACTTATAGAGGACGTGCCTGCTCTGACTTGTAATATATGAATATTTATAATGTGGTGTAAGCCGTCCTTATCCATCAACCGGAAAACGCTACTCATAATATTAATCGAGTTAACTGTGTAGTATAGGATGGAATTAATGAAAATATCAGGCACAAAACCAAGAGATGTTTGCGTCACGTTAGGAATGATATTTGACACAACCAGTTATCGTCAAACTACTGTACTACTGTACTTTATCTCCCGAAATACTTGAAAAGGCTGCTATAGCTATAAACGAGACCGACAAAATTCAATATTTTTATTGGTTCAGTCGGGGTCATTTTCACAATAAAAAATATATAGGCCTTAAAAGTGCGAATCTTCGTTTTCCTCATAAACTCCACCACCATCCATCAATTTAAGAAAACTTACAGAAACACACTGAGCCACACATGATTCAATATAATGCTCATTTTAATGGAAACCATAAATTTAAAAAAAATAATAATAAAAATAAAAAAATAAACGGCTGGATTAATTAGCAAATTGTACAGGCTGTGACACTTGACTTCGCTTGACTCCCGCTTTTCTTTTGGAAATGTATCTATTTTTCATATGCGCGTTAAAGCACTAGTGTCACGCATATGCGTGGAACAGGAGTATCTATTCGTGCATTCGTGTACCTTTTTGTATAATGATATCTTTGTATCTCAGCATATATATAAATATATATATATCCTATATATATAGGGCCTATATATATATATATATATATATATATATATATATTATAATAATAACACTTCTCAGATAGATGCTATAATGGTATTAAGCATTACCCTTCAAAAAGTTCCTTTTGAAGTTTTATGGAAAAAAAAAAATTGTCCAGTGGATTCGAACCGACCGTATAGCCTCTCGCTAGCAAGACTCATACTGTTAGACAATACAGACCTATACGCTATAGCTCAAATCCAATTCCCAGGCACTATCTTTTGACTGACTTATGGCTTATTGGTTGCAGCAGGAATTCAATGCTGTACTTTTATTCGTTCGTCACGAGTAAGTACTTTAATCCCTTTATATAATGTCTAAAGCAATGTTGCTGTTAAGTACAAACGGTAAGTATTAGTTTAACGCACGTATGATAATAGCATGAGCAAACGTGGAAGTAGTTACACAAAATAAAAAATCTATACATATATTCTTAGATACAACATGGAGGTAGTATAGTAGTATAGTTGACTATAATACCTTCATGGTTACAATGCGCATATCATTACAGTTTTTAAGTAATTTAAGATTTCTGAAGTTTTTAAAGTCTTGAATACGGTAGATCAGTCTTCAAGACAAATTTCTACTATTGTTAAATTCTATGATGATGGACAAAAACATTCAGCATTGTGGTCATGCTGTGCACTGTAGACCAAGGAAGGAAAGTTGTAAACGGTTGAGGTAATAAATCATAACTGTATAGTGTTAGCCTATGTGACGAATCATCCTAGTTGTTTAGAGTATTATTTAAACAAATAAGACTTAAAAGGGTAAACTCGCCTTGACATGGTGATAATTAGTTACTCATCATGACCTGTACCTTTGCTTTACCCTAAACAAATCCAATGATTCAGGAAATAATATTATTGCTGGTCTTGCCTGGCAATAAATTACTGACATGCCCATAGACACTGACGTGGTAAGATGAAGTTTCTAAAATGCTTATAATTTAGAACATTTGTGACCGACATTCCCATTTATTGACCATCTTAATGCATGTTGGACTGAAAATATAAATCATATCTTCGCCATTAGTTTTCCGTTTTTAAACAGTTTTTGCATCAATTATCAGCTATTAACATCAGATTACAAAGATCTAATATAATGTCATTTTTCATTCTTTGAGACAACAGCTTATTTTTGCTAGAATGCGTCACGTTTGACCGGGACATCATTTTTCAAACAGGATTTGCTAGTTGTTAGCATTATTGCAGCTCGGTATGGCAGTCACGATTCTTTAAATACAGGAAATAGAGAATACTATTCTATACTTTGTTGCAGGTTAATCTTTAAATTTATTATTTATTCATAGTAACTGAATACACTCTAATAGATTATGTTTGCATTACTGGATATAACTTTTGTCATAGTTACAACCTCAGTTATTGATGTATAATTTTGAAAAGTATACAATAACAAAGAATTATCGAATGCATTTTTATTACATTAATAATTTATGTGTGATAATGATACAAATATAACATTCCTCAGGTTAAAACAATTATCAGGATATCGACTTATAAAACATTGGAATTTTAAAAGACGTACAAGAGAATAAATTGACGTCACAAATCACAGGAAAAAAATAATAATAGCACAATATAATCTGTTGGCTTGAAGAATAACTGAAAACGTGATTAAAAGCGAAGTGAGGTACCGTAATTGATGGTTAAATCCGTGAGTGGGTACCGTATGTATCTAAGAAGTCTTCTGATGGCGCTTTGTTTTTGACGGAATGTATTAAGCGTAAATCCAGATTTTAATCAGTATAGCCTAGTTGTGCAAGGGTACGGTATTTGTGTTATGTCTTGGCCCTACATTATGTTCTGTACATTAAATAAAAGTCGGCTAGATCAGCCTCGATAATCTTGCTTTTCAGCCAATTCCATTACTTTTAACTTTCTTTGTCAAAGTTATAGTAATCAAAACAATCGTCTTAAAGAAGTGTCAACGGCTAAAATCTTCGTTAAAGAAAAGAAGTGTCAACACTAAAATGCTTATGAACTTGTTTGATATCATCATAGGCCTAACCTTTGCTTATTATAGTCGGGTTCAGTGGGATAAATTAGACTCTGATATCAAGATTTCTATTTATTTACTTCTATAGAAAATCATATAGAATTAGCCTATAAAAATGCCATATAGAAATTTTACAAAATTGTTTCTTTAGAAATTCTGTACATTATTTTTCTACGGGTTAACTTACTCTATTTTAATTCAGTTCGTTTGTTTTGTTTTGTTTTGTTTTGTTTTTTTTTTGCACCTGTTACACATTTTTCTTTATTCCTCTAACATTTCATCAGAGATGACTGCCTTTCACCGTATGTGAATTTTAGAAATACAACCTTTTTATGTTGCATTTATTAAAAGTCCATACATTATATAACATCCAATCAGAATTAGGAAGAATTCGTTTAAGACTGATGTAACAATTCCAACTGCCAAAAACAAACAAACAAACAAACAAAAAACAACAAACAAATAAACAAAAGAACTAAAGAGATGACACATCTCCAAGTAAGCAGGCATTTTGAAACGATTTGTATTTTTCCAATGTGTTACGCATTATGATCTTGTTTACTTCAGAGAGTATTCCCCTCAAATGTAATTTGCTATGTTAGTGTTCAATGATCTATTCATGCTCAAGTACATTTGTATTCTTTCAGACTCATGGTCCATCAAGCATACACATATGTAAACATAAAAAAATACAGGAATAAAAAAAATTGTCATAAGAAAAACTCCAAATTGAAAAGAATTGGATGCTGTAACAAAAATGATTTTAAAATACTATGCTTCTAGATTTATCGAAATGTTCATTATGCATTATCTCATGATAGGCCCACGTACTTATAGATCAATTGGAAATTGGAGTTAGCGTGTGATATATCGGAAAATACTTCGCCGACATCTAAATAATTAAGAAATTAAGATGGAGATTCGAGCCTTGCGCATGCGTAGATAAGTGAATCATTTGCCAAATTAGTTTACACAAGACTTGCACCGATTGGTGCAATGTTCACAAAACTTTAAGTACAAGATAGAGTACCGTATATTGGCAGTATAGTGAATATAAATTCGGAATATTTTGCATATAATCGATATCATATGCGATAGCGATGGGAGTATAATGAAAAGATCAAAAAGTGTGTAGCAACAGTGTGTGGGTGTATAACATTTTTATACACATTCTGAGGTGAACCAGGCATAGGCATATCATTAACTCCCATATGCAACATTATTGTTAACAGAATAAAGATAAAGCAAGTTCAAATCACAACAGCATACGTTGGCAGCAGATGGAGAGTGCGATACCAGAATCATGATCAGAATTTATAATATATTTCGTTTTTGTTGATCAGAATAGGCCTATATATAAATATTGATTTAGATCCAGATGATATACTAAAATAAAGCGCCAACGGAGCGCACAATGTTGCAAAGACTCCGTACAAGATATTTAATGGACAAGGGATCATTTAAATGGCAATATTTATTATTGTACCAAACAACGAAACGTTGGATTGTATGAAAAAAGGGTGTCTCTGACGGTCTCTGACGCTATCAAGGCGAGTATAATATCATTAGACTGTAGAGACATATGAATTCGCGGGCACTTTCTGTCATCCAAATGACTGACGCTCACACATAGTGCTTATACACATCTAGATGTGGATAAGAGACAGATATTTCCGCCCTCAACCGTGGTGCATTAAAAAAGGAAAAGTAGGTAAACATACTAAAAACCACATGGAGGTTTCTATGATACAGTATAAATAAATCTGACTGCAAAGGGCTTGACGATCACTTCATAATTGCCAAAGGTGGTCCAGCTATTTAAGTGAGTGACATTCAGGGTCTAAATTTACTGCTAGTGGGTTCCAGCAATTCATGTAGGCCTAGAGCATAGGCCTGGCCAGCCAGCTAACCCTTGGTTGGCCTTACCTAGAAAGAATTAAGTTCTGGCAGGGAGTTGTTATTTCTAGCTAGGCCTAGCCATGGAGGTATCCATGGCCTAGCCTAGGGATAGCCTGTCTTCTGCCGCGAACAACCTCGGCCACGCCCGTCGAATAACAAAATGTATGGCGTATTTGCTCGCTGTTTGAATTGTTTAATACAATCATTGAACCTTGTTTTGTTACCAGACAGTAAAGTAAGGCTGCACGGGGAACATGATAAAGATATATGTAAAAATTTAGCCTAGAAATTTCTCAGCGCATTTCGGAATCAGGTTTTGACCTATTTGTATAATATATACCGTAAACAATGTACAAGGTGTTATGCTTACAGCTATTATGTGCACCTATTTTTCTAGCGATTTTCCGAGGAAATTTGAGCTGGTTTTTGAGGTATCATCTGCGGGGAAATAAAAAATTTTACTGTGCTGTTATGCAGCACTTAGAATGTGCTCACTAATTTTGCAGCTTCCAGTGTTGGTGTGAATAGAAAAATGTGAACTGACTAGTCCTAGACATAAAAATACATGTTTCGTGATCATATTGCACCAATTGCACGCTCCAACAACAGGACCCTGAAACTGGAAGCGAGCATCTAATAATATACTATACTATACTATAAAAACCAAGCTATCTGAATCTATACTGACAGAGGACCCCACTAGGGTATATACGTCAGTGTGCGTCATCAATTTGCAAATATTATAGGTGTTAATAATTATAAAAGATTTATTTATTAAAAGTAGCCTCTATGTGACTGGTAAATGATTTTGAAATTGCCAAAAAGGCAATAGTCAACTCTGCTCTATTATTTATTTTGTAGTATATTAAGTATGATTTTTCAAGTCATTAGTAATTACAGACAGGATTATGACAATAAGTCCTAGGTTATTATATTATGTTATTTAAAAAGTTGCTATTATTAAAAAGGTCAGTGTTTAATAAGTTAAAAAACTTTGAAATATTTTTGCATTCAAATTTATTGTGTCTTTTTGTCTGTTCAGGGCAACAACCATAAAAAAAATGTGAATGACGGATGTTATTAATTGGTTGCTATGACTACACGGGTGGTGATGTCGTTAGGCCAAAAACTTAAAGCGGTGCTGGTTGATTTGAGTGGCACTCTACATGTTGAGGACTATGTAATACCTGGTGCAATACAAGCAGTTCAAAGGTAATTTGTGCGCCTTCATTCTAGTTGCTACTGTGGCATTTTAAAGGCAGAATTTCACTTAGCGCGGAAGTGGTTCATGGCTAAAACCGCAATAGCACTGGATTATTTTCAGTAAGACTAACCTTGTTAGTTTTACCTTAATTAGTCTATTACAGCCCAGGAAAGTTACCTATCATAAAAACTTTCCAAGACGATCATTTAGTTTAACCAAGTGGATTACCCCAGTAAAATCTTGGTAACAATGAACAGATTAGTTTTACTGAGCCGTAATGTCCAGTACAAACACGCATCTCAGTTAAACTTCACAAGTCAGTCGAGCACTACTCAATGGAATGTCATGGATTAGCACCCGCAGTAGTTGATATCAGTGGCTCGGTTGGCTTTGCCATTTCTTGCAGTCAAAATAATCAACTCAACCCATTGGAATGTTACCCACTGTCGTTATTTGTAATTAAAAAAGAAAACAGTAAAATAAAAAAGCGTTATTGTACATTTCTTGTCATGTACTGTTATTTTAGCTGGGAATATTGTTTAATAGAATTTGGAAAGAACTTTAATTTTTTTTTACTGGTAAGCAAATCACCATTGATACCTTAATTTATAAATGTCCGCAAAACAATAATAATAATAATAACAATAATAATAATAATAATAATACAATTGAAGTGAGGATGCATACCATACTTTAGTTGCTTAAATGAATTTTATATGTTATATGTCCAAATAATAATAATTGAATAAATTATGTGTATGTGGTACATTAATTTTAGGCTCAAAGATTCATCTCTTCATGTCCTCTTTGTAACAAATACAACCAAAGAGAGTAAGCGTCGTCTTTATGAAAGAATGCAACGATTTGGCTTCAACGTTCATAAGCATGAGTTGTTCACATCACTGACTGCCGCAAGACAATTGGTCGAGAACCAGAACTTAAGGCCTATGTTGTTACTAGATGATTGTGCATTGGAAGATTTTGAAGGTACTTCAATAAAGACCCAACCCAAAAATAGATCACCACAAATACAGATCTCCCCCTAAATAAAGACCCCTCCAATTAAGACCACCTCCAATTAAAGACCGCTTTAGTTAACAATGGCCGTATTCGACTGATCGTTCTTCGTTAAACCACGCCCATCTGTGCAGTAGTGAAATCCTACTTAACGAAGACGACCAGTCAAACGAAAAACTGGTAAATACTTGACAAAACAAAATGGCTGCATAGTTACCGCGATACACGCTGCGTAATGAAGGCTGTTTCGGATTGTGGCAGTATGGGTTTTTTGTAAAAAAATGTTTTCATCCAGTTTTTGACTTCAATATGGGTAAATATTATAATTTTTATTTTCTGAAATTTAATCTAAATTTTATTAACACAAATTTTGTTGCTAAACTGACCAATTGGCCATATTTTTTTGGTCGTGTATAACTTAACGCTGATTAACGCATTCTGGTTACGTTAATTTTCGTTGTCAACGAAGTCTATTTTACGAACCAGTCAGATGAAAATAATACTCAACAAAAATTTGTACTCAACGAAACGAACCAGTCGAATAAGCCCAATGTATTTTATCTTTATTATTCTAATTAGAGACCAAAGCCGCTAAAGACCACGGAAACCTCGGTTTTCGAAAGTGGTTTTTAATTGGAGGGGCTTTTCTGCCACCCGAGATATATGCCTAATTGTTTTTTCTTAATATAATTATTTTTCTGCTCACAGCATAGACCAAAACTACTAAGTGTCATAATAACCCTGGTGACAAAAGTGTTTTCATCAATATTTGAGTCTGTTACACGGGAAACTAAGAGATATTCTCAAGTATTTCTCAAGAGTGTAGAACGTCAAGAGGTCCAACTGTTGGGGGTTTCTTTGAAACGAAATCCTATATCGAAAAGTAGGGCTACTACCATGAAGAGTATACGCGTAGTAGTTGTTTGTATCACACATGTGCTGCATTTAGAAATGCCTGTTCGAATTTTGAACTCTATTAAAATTCTAATACTCATAATAGGTTTGCAAGTCACTGGTAGCCAAGTATTCTCACAAAAGAAAAGAATGGCTAAAAATATTAATAGGGTGCCCCCCTCATAATAGTACTTTGTCTTTTATTTCATTGCGTGCATGCAAAATCAAGGTGTATGACCTCTTGCTGTTCTGTACTCTATTACTGTTATTTATCCCTTTTTCAGACATTTCACAGGAGAACCCATATGCACTCTTGATAGGTTTAGGGATGGGTTAGTTACATTATGTTCTCTGGTATTACTGTTATTCATCCCTTTTTCAGGCATATCACAGGAAAACCCAAATGCAGTCCTGGTAGGTTTAGCCCCTCAGCATTTTAATTATGAGAAGCTTAATTCTGCTTTTAGGTATGTTAAACAATATATTTTATGTTATATATCTGAATTTTAAAATACAGTACAGTAATATGATTTCCAAAAAAAAAGTTTTCTAATGAATATATTTTTTCATTCTTAAACGATCTTGGCCATCAGTAAGATACTGCAGTCACCTAACTGAAGCCCTGTCCAAAATTTATCAATTTGTATTTGACAAAAACATATGACATGCCTATCATGTATAGACACATCATGACTATATATGGGAATACAACAGTTGTTTGTTAGAAAATGTTATAATTTGGATGGAGCTTAAAATTTAAATAAAAGTACCAAATAAAAACCTCACAAATGCATTTAAAATGCATTTTATTTTGTCACTTCTGTACAGTACAGGTATATCTCTAATGGCATGAAAATAAAGTAAAAAAGACCTATCTAAATCTAATTTTTTATAATGTAGCTTATTAATGGAAGGTCATCCATTGATTGCTGTACACAAGGCTCGCTACTTCAAAAGACCGGATGGCCTTGCACTAGGTCCTGGCGGGTTTGTGGAAGGCCTGGAGTATGCTTCAGGCACCCGTGCCACAGTTGTTGGCAAGCCACGAGAATCGTTCTTCCTTAGCGCTCTCAAGACAATAGATTGTAAACCAGAGGAGGCTGTAATGATTGGAGATGTAAGTTGTGCTGTTATTCATGGTGGAGCATACCTGTAGGTGATGGGGGTGTTCTTTTACCCACCTCTCCCATTGATGTAAATTATTAACTCGTACAATTTATGAATCAGGTTTGATTTTCCTCTCAATTTCTGTTCTCTTGCCTGTATGCAGTGGTATTGAATATGGTGGTACATGTAGGCCTGATGGGCGAACAAAAGTAGGCGGGTTCGATGATAAATTGAGGTGACTTATCCACCACACACCCACTAGATATGCCACTGCCTGTATGTGCACCATGTAAGAATGAGGAAGGGAAAGAGATCATCAAATAGCAGTCCAATTGACCAACAGAAAATCCCTTGAGATGCAATTACTCATACGAAAACAGAGTTGACCCTTCCAGTTCGTAGCATTGACTGACACAGTTGAGTGGAAGATCAAGGAAAATTAAAATAGGTTCTGAATTAATGGCACATGGCACCTGGATCAGCTTTTGCAGTATATTGCAACTTTTGTTTTACAGTTTATTTTAATTGTAATTTTTATGATGATATTCTGATAACGTCAGATGATTTTGTTAGGATTAACTCAGGATGTCTAAGTAATATTAATAGCATGCATCCCATGTAACACTGTCTATTGTGAATATGATTTCAGATTTCCGAATTGTGGGAGTCTTTCGGTAATTAACACAGTGTCAGGTACTGTATTCCTGCAAGCAAAATCCCACAGAAACTTACATATATCCAGCAAATCAGAATCAAATTTGGAATGTTACTTGCTTTTACTAATTTCATTATTAATTGCCTCTCTGGAAGGCAGTGGCATATCTAGGAGTCTTGAAATGGGTGGTGGGGTGGGGGGAAGGGTGAAGATAGGGGTGAAAATGTGAAATGTGGGTTGGGAGGCTTCATGATTAAGTGAAGGGGCGGTATCTCACAAAATAAGGTGATATATTAGAAGATTTTTACCTACTTGAGCGTA
This sequence comes from Anneissia japonica, assembly GCF_011630105.1. Classification (NCBI taxonomy): domain Eukaryota; kingdom Metazoa; phylum Echinodermata; class Crinoidea; order Comatulida; family Comatulidae; genus Anneissia; species Anneissia japonica. Next base: position 825,932 of record NW_022702824.1, on the reverse strand, counting down.
ATCTTTTTGCTTCGAAAATTTCTGGTGGGAGGTTGGGAGGCTCCATGATTAAGTGAAGGGGCGGTATCTCACAAAATAAGGTGATATATTAGAAGATTTTTACCTACTTGAGCGTAATCTTTTTGCTTCGAAAATTTCCGGTGGGAGTTTTTGGGAGGGTATGCACCCTAGCGCACCCCCCCCCCCCCCCCTGGTATGGCACTACTAAAAGCCCATAACTATCATCGTGACAAAATACTATAAGATGTGTTAAGAGAGGCTCATTAACCAGACTTACTCTGGCTTCTCCAAGCTTGGGACCTCTGGAAATAGCATATTGATGTGTTATTATTTATTTCAACTCTTCCCGTAGGATGTAATTGGTGATGTTGAAGGAGCTAATAAGATTGGAATGAAAGGAATTCTTGTAAAAACAGGTACAACTTCTCTCTTGTTTTACAGTTTTTTTTCTAGACTTTGCATTTTCTAAGCAACAGGCCCGAATCCAGTAGGGGAGAGGGAGCGCGGGGGGGGGGGGGGGAACATGCCCGCCCCTGTTTGCCACTAATTTTTAAAAATTTCAGTGCAATGTTATGTGCTACTTGCTTATTTATTGTGAAACTGTTCTGGCCACCCCCCTTTGAAAAATTCTTGATCCAACCTTGATCAAACTGCACAATAATTCTTTACAAGGACTATTCAGCAGAGACACTCAAAACATTAAATGCAAAGACATCCTTTAGAAAAATAATGACATGGTCACCATAACATTCACAACAATTGCCTGCTCAACTTTCTGTAACTCTCAACAGTACATCACCACCTTTCCCCACTATTTCAACAGCGTGCGGAGCACGGGTATATGCTAGTGTTAATTTTTGATATAGGCGTTTAGATGTGATTCAACTTTCATCATTGAATTATAAAGTACATTCCAAAGGATGGCATTTGTCCAAAAAAAAAGTACATATTGCATGATGCTGTGATGAACAATGCTGCGAGCCTGAGAAGATCAGCTGATGGTAATGTCAGGGTCCTTTTCATTCTATTTTTGCCAGAAACATTGGAGCCCTGACTTTACATATTTGTGTCAAGTTAATCAAATTATGGTGTATCTTCAAAATATAGTTATGTAAGATTTTAGATAAAATTGTTTAGCGTGAATCATTGTGTAGATTGAGTCCTGAAATGGAGTGTGGTTTTATGGTTAGGGTGCAACCTTTCTAAAATGTTTAGGGTCCTATGTTCAAATCCTGATAGTGCTAGTATAAATCTTGCCTAAAAACTTAACCCCCCCTTAACAGTCACTGCCCAAGCACGGAAGTTGCCACTGTTGTCAAACGCCACTTTATTTCTCAAGCCATTTAACATTTCTCGGGTAGGGTGATATTTTATGGATTAGGATGGCCCAAAATTTTTCTTATAGACCACAATGTAAGGGATTGACAATTTCAGTTTTTTTTTTTTTTTTGGATCGAAAAATTACTATTAAAATGTCAGACAATAAATGGTGAGTGCTTGTCTGAGATGGGGGTGGGGTGAACTTCACCTGACCCCCTGCCGGCACTGCAACTGAAGCCACATGCTTTCTGATTCACACTAAAAATTAGTGGTCATCTTTATTTCTTACCATTTTTAAGCACCAACTTTTCATCATATTATCCAGAAGTTCATTAGCCTCCTTTGAATAGGAAAAAAGCCCATACTCTGGGTAATTAATCTTTTGTTGAAGATGTACTGTCTGTGTTTTATAATTGAATTGTGAATATGTTCTCTCACCAATAAATAAAATTATAAATAGTACTGTTCTTACATTCATACATAATAGCATAAACCGTAAATTTGGCTAGTAATCAATTTATATTTTTTTTTACCCTATTATCATCAAGTTCATTAGCCTTCTTAAAAAAACCCCCCAAAACCCTGTGTAAATGAATGATTTGTAATTAAAGCCAGCTCAAGGTAAAAAAAAGAATTAACTTTTGTACAAATTAATATAGATATAATAGGAAAAAAAATTTTAAACTGGGAAGAAAAAAATAGTACAGAAACACCCTAGTTTTGCCAGTTTTTAATTTAATCTTCTGAAACGCTCTTCATCATTCCCAGCCTGCTGGGCAAAGGCCTCTTGCAAATCACGCCATCTGTCGGTGTTTTGCATGTGACTGTCCTCCACCAACTCATCTCACTCTTGGTTTATCCCTTTTGTTCCATATAGAGGTTTTGGCAATACCTTTCACCCATATCCAGAAGTTCATTAGCCTCCTTTGAACAGGAAAAAAAACCCATGCCCCGAGAAATTTAATAATCTATTGTTAAACATACAAAACATACTGTGTGTGTTTTATAATTGAATTGTGAATATAGTATGGTCTCGCCAATTAATAAAATTATAAATAGTACTGTTCTAACATTCATATTTGCATAGACCGTAAATATGGCTAGTAATCAATTTATAATTTTTTTACCCTATTATCATCAAGTTCATTAGCCTTCTTAAAAAAAAGCCCAAACACTGTGTAAATGAATGATTTGTAATTAAAGCCAGCTCCAGAAAAAAAAATAAACATTTGTACAAATTATTATAAATATAATTTAAAAAAAAAAAATTTATTATTATTATTATTATTATTATTATTATTATTATTATTATTATTATTATTATTATTATATATTACTATCATTATTATTATTAATGTTATTTTTATTATTATTATTATTATTATTATTGATAATGCTACTTACCTTGATCCTTGTAATCAAGCAGTTTTAATTGTGGTTTTTTTTAGTGTTTCCAGAAAAACCATATACAGTATAGATATAATTCAATCTCATGAGCATGATATTTATTTATATTTGTAGGTAAATATTTTTATAAATAAATTTTTTTTTTTATTATGTTTTTATTATATTTGCAGGTAAATACCGAGTTGGGGATGAAAACAAAATTGATCAGATCCAGAGCACAGCTTGTGATGACATTGGTTCTGCAGTGGATCTGATATTAAAACAAATGATACATTAAATTTATTGTAATGTAATTTAAGGTGATTTGATATGCAAAAATGTCTCAACAAGAAACTAAGAAAATAAAAATTGGAACCCCACTGAGTTCAATCAGCACTAGTCCGGTGTCATTCAGAGGACAAGAGGTGTGGAAACGATGTCACACTGGATGTGAACTTGAACGAAAGGAGAAGACATCCTTTTAATTATTGCCTGATGGTACACATACATGTGAATGATGGAATTGTTCTATTCGAGGATGTGGTTTAACACTTAATGATAGCATTATTCTCATATGGATTTGATCCCAAAATAATTTTTAAAACACATTAATGAATTTCCTCACAAATTTGTTTACAATAGAAATTGTATTGCCTGTGCCCCTAACCCTAGGTAAATTGCTGCAGGACCTTTTGTGGTACCACCTATAATGGCATAATACTGTATCCCTACATTTTTTTTTTCACCAACCATGCATATCAAGGGATGTATTGATTAATTAATGAACTTTAGACCATGAGCTTTCTTTTAAGCAATGTTTTTATATAAGGTCATCGTACGGTCAGATAATGCTTTAATAATGTTTTTAGGCATCGTTTGCTAGAGTTTAATAACATTTTTTTTTAGATTATTCAATTGTTTTATCGTCTGTCTATAGTTATTATTATAATGATACTACTAACTATAAATATATTATTTATTTTATTTTTAAATACAGTATAAAGGCAGTGCAAATTTAACCTGTAGAATGTCTGCCGTACAGCATTTTCAATGATGATTAGTGAGGGTGCACTCCAACCATAAATTCGAGTTAAGCGGTAAAATACTGTATACACTTCGACATAATACTAATTTCACGTTTTGTAGGTGAGTTTGGGCCTAAAATAAGATAAAAAAAAAAAACCTACTGGGTAGACAAAACAAAATTAACGAAAAAGTATGAAAAACCTGAGCACACAAGTGCAGTGCGGCTGGTGATAAGATAAAAGGATGATAGCAATGGAAAAAATAAATAGTTAATAATAAATGATAATAATATATGGATTTATATAGCGCAAATAAACGAGGTCTCTATTCGCTCGGGACTAGATTTTGCAATTTGTTTTTGTTTTTGTTTTTTTATTAAAGAGAACCAAGGAAGTTATTAAATTCAATAGTATTTTGTCTGGCTAATTCTGCGTTCTAATTTTCATTGAAAGTGAATATCACACTGAACGCCTAGTGTGAAAACCACGAACCCTACCACGTCATAAATGATTGAAATCTACAATACGCCTGAGGGTGTCCCTGTCTTGTTTTTACATAGACAGTCAGCTGACTAGGGACGGATCTAGACTTAAGGCCTACTTAACTTAGTTTAATTTATAATATTTTGCTGTCCGAAAAGAGTGGCGACAGGGGGGGGGGGGATTAACACGAATTTGTATGCGTGTATGCTTTTCTTGTCAGGGGATTGCCAATTAGAAGATTGATTAAGTTTGCTGTTTGGCATATCCTCTTGGCCCTTGCACCTAATAACAAAATCAATAAATAAAAATGAATGGGGCGGACCATGTTGGAACAAGATTGGGCCCTGACTGCCAACACCTTGACGAGGTCGTCGTGCCAATCACTATAAATATTGTCTAAAAGCACAATGTTGGGTCATCCTAAACCATAAAATCTCTCCCCATGAACCCCACCAGGCCTGGACATTTTTTACTTCGGTACCCAGACCGATGCTCTAGGCGTCGCCTTGGTTCGGACCCCCTGTTGGAATTGCAACCCCCATCTGCAGATTCTGCCATTACTGGTCATCGTGAAAACGCCTCGTATAAACTATATACGAGAAGTATATTTTTAATTTTACAATTCAATTGGAATTCAATTGACTTTTTTTTTTTTTAAGAATATACCGTAATTTGATTATACTGGGATCTGATTTGAATTTAATATTGACCGGATAAGATGTTGAGAGAGTCCACATTTCTGCGCCCACTGTTCTCGATTAATTGCTTGATTGCTTGATTTATTATTTTTAATCTTATTTAGAGTCCCAAACTTCAATCAAAAAACAAATTGAAATTTAACTAGTGACACTGCAAAAACACGATGTTACATTAATCAGATTAGGTTCTCGATGTTTTTACTTCGAATATTCAATTGCTTCATTAGTAAGATATCCGTATTTACAGTGTGATGAAAGTAAATAGAAAAGTTGCCAAAGTTGAAGTGGGTCGTTCTCCCGGGTTCGATACAATATTTTTTACCTCCTTCATTACAATATAGGCATACTGTACATACATTTAGCGCGGACATAGTTGGCTCAATGAGTAAGCTCCCGGACGGAAGAGTCGGCGATTATTGAGATTTGGGAAAGTTTCCAAGTGACATTGACATAACATGATTGAGTGTGATATGGAAAAAAATCATGGTCTGAAAAAAAACACAAAAAAAAAACAAAAAAAACTTGCAGAACGAAAGGACCAAGACAGCCGGATCAGCATTTTACTGCAAACATCACGATTAGTGGTGGCAGTTGCAGCGTATCTTGGAAAGTTTCGATGACAGAATCAAATCGTGACATTAGTCACAAATTTTGAGTTTTTTACCCTTTTTTTGCCCACATTAGCTCTGTCTTGGATGATGTAGGCTATATAATATTTTTTCATTATTGCATGTGTAAAATTGCCAGAGGTGCCGCTACCGACTCAATTTGAACAGCCCCTGTGGACGATGGGAGTTGCTTGTACAGGGATAACCGAGGAGTACAGACACAAAGGGACCTCTAGGGGCGAAGAAAGTCATTGATCGAGTTCCTAGTCCACATATCAAGTGCAATGAGCATCTTGTTTGTTGAATACCGGCACTATATAAAACTACACTATTGTTATTATTATTACTGTATTATTATTATTATTATTATTATTATTATTATTATTATTATTATTATTATTATTATTATTATTATTATTATTATTATTATTTACATTCCTTATTGCCATTTATACTGGCTGTGACATGAGCAGTTTCACTCAACTGGCAAAAATCATCTCATTCTCAAGCATTTCATTTTTCTCCAAAGTTTAGTTAGGCCTATTTGGAGAATTATTTAATGAGTCAGTCATAACTCGGCCACTCTCTTTGCGTCGTATGACCGTCGGCCGACAAACTCCGCTCCCTGTGAGCACTAGGCGAAGCGAAGTCGCCTGCTGATTGTTGGTGGCAGCCTGACATTGCACGCACGTCGTTTCGTCAAAAACAACGAGCGCGCAGCGGCGGAACTGTCGGGCACATTGAGGGTTCAGCTTAACAGGCGAACTTTAAGACTTAGGCCTACTTAATCGTTGCTGTTAATATTCTTGATGAACAGGAAGGATATTGGGGTGTTGCCGAGAACGAGAAGTGTAAAAAAATCGAGGACATGGCCCGATGAACGAGGGTTTGAAGCTTCAAGTTTCATTTATTCACCACTTAGGCCTACATAATACATTCAAAATAAAAGTATGCGGTAGGTTGATCATAGAGCAAAGACCTCCGAATATTTACAGCCACTCTCAACGTAAATTAGTGTGTATTATAAATATCATGTGAAGAAAATAAATTGCATCAATAAAGTAATCGTGTTTTTGCATGGGGATAATTATGCGATAAAAGCTGTATCATAAAAAAACATAATAATAGTATTAAGTTCCACACACAATTTTCGGCTATTGTCAGGAGCGGAGTCCAATGAAGTCGACCCCTGAACCGCCACTCCATGGATATGGCCATAGATTGTAAATTATCCTAAACTTGATTGTCTTTTGGTTAGGTGTGGTGTTGTCGTCCTGTGACATATTTATGAACTTGTAGAGCGCATTCGATGATTTAAATTACGTGCAATATCCAGGGTAGCTCCTGTACAATAGGACTTTTAATTAAATTTAAGATGTTTTGATATCAATCCAATGGCCCTTTTTATATAATCTTATAAGTCAATTAAACGGAAGTCTAATTAAGGAAATATAAACTTATCGATTCTGAAGGTTTCGTCCCCTAATGTAGATAATTTACTTAAAAATACTAATATCTCAGGGACCATCCAGTAATTTCATTATTTTCGCAGTACAAAACACACGTTAGAAAAATAAAAAATTAAAATAATAATTCCAAAATGAGAAGGAGAGGAATCACAGAAGGATCTTGTAAAATGATATAATAAGTGGACGATCCCTTAGACTTATGGACATAATTGCACTCACCATACATAGGCCTACTATTTTTTTTTCGTAAAGGATTCAACTGATCATGTGAGGGTTTTGATATCCAACCAATGCCCCTTTTTATAATCTTATAATTCAATCAACGGAAGTAGGGTCTAATTAAGAAAATATTAAACATTCGCCCAATCGGCGTTATTCTTTTAGTACTTTTTCTTGGGGTTTTTTTTTTTTTTTTTTTTTTTTTTTGGGTTGGGGAGGGGTTTATTGGGGCGTGTTGACGCAAAAGTCGATTACTTGCGTTTGCTTACTGCGTAACGCGTCTCTAAAGTAGCATAGCATGGACCAAGCTTTAAGGCATTGGATTCACACATGGTTATCCTGTAACTGGCAAGAGTGTCAAGTACTTGCTGTCGGATATGAGATCAAGTGTGATGAAAGGAATAAAAAAAAATTAATTAAAATTTAAAAAATGGTAAAGTACTGACGGAAAATACTGCTTGTAGAAAGGCGTGATAGATAGCAACATTAAAACAGGATGCAGAGAAGAGACATGGTGTCGTATGAGATGTAGATAAACGGAAAGGGAAATTGAATAATATGGTACAGTGAATGAGTAAAAATATATTTTTAAAAACAATATCTTTCAAGATTGAAAACGATTAGCTATGCCAATGACCTTGACAATCATTTTACATAAGTCATAGTGTTGTGTATTAAATGTATAGGTTATTGGTAATCTATTATTCCGATTTATTACTGTATGAAATTGTGGTTTAATTTAATAATTTAATAATGATGAAAACTAATTCAAATTTAATTCAAATAAAAATGCATGGTTGCTACTTGAAATTATGAGGAATAGAAGAGGTGGGCCACTTGAGCGTTTGACTGATTGGTATAGCAGGTGCAGATCCAGAGATGTCTAAAAGGGGCGGGGGTCCGGAAGTGGGGTCGATCGAGGTAACAATACTAGGGGTCCGGGCGCTTTCCCCTGCGAAATTTCTGTGTTACAGACGCCCGAAAATAACTTCTGATTCTTTTTCTTTTTTTTTATTTCCAAAGGGGGGAGGGGGTGGGCGGGGGAATTCCCCCATTTAAGTCTGCCCCTGGTATGGTTCCTTTTAAGGAGTCCCTATTCTTTTTTAATTTAAAAAGCGGAAAAAATAAAATTACATTCAAATTAGTCTCTGAGAGTGTCCGGTTATCTGGTGCCATAAGCCACTCTCACGCTATCACGACCTACTCTGCAAGCGGTCGTGGCCAGATCGTGATAGTGTGAGACGGTCGTTGATGGTTGCGGAGTTTTCAACATGTTGAAAAATTTATTGTGGTCGGTGCTGGTCGCCAGTCTAATCGTAGTCGCTCTCACACATGTCGTAGTCATTTGACTAAAGTGACCGTTATAATTTCCACTAATAAATGGCAGGTGCTGGGGTTCATCCTACGACATACGACCGGAGGCTACGTCGTGATTGTGTGAGAGAGGCTACGATCTGAGGGCAGGTCCTACTTCTGGCCGGATACAACCGTAGGTCGGTACGGCCCGCGTACGGTCGCCGTACAATGTCTCGATTATGATGAGGTGCTATAGGCTTGACATTTCGTACCCAGCCCAAAACATGGCCGACGCTATTCCATAGAACGCAACGGGACAAGTTGCGCACAACGGATCGCTTTGAAGAACGGTCCGGTCAAAATGCCACCCGTCGTCAAGCGGTTACAGAGAGTAGATCTGGATTCGACGGGTGACGGTCGTACCATCACCGTACGTCAGTGTGTGCCCGGTTTTAGTTCCTTCGTGTTGCAATTTGCAAACTGGTACACATCAAAATTACGTTATAATCATAAATGCATATTCTCAAGGCCTCCCAATAATCTTATCTGTTATCGTCCTTGCTTGTCTAAATTCGATATAGTTATGAATAAATTGCGATATCAATATACACACGTAGGATATGTATGAAAATATTTTTATTAACGAAAGTATAGGCCTAATTTTAATGGCATAAAAACATTCTATACACTGTAAAATTGATATATTTCTATTGAATGAATCGCAAATTATATTAATAACAAATAGTTTATACTACATCCAAGGTGAGATCAGGGAACAGTGAACAGTTCCCTGGTGAAATGTAATTATAACAGTAATGTCATGTTATGAAGAAGAGTATTCATCTCAAAGATCTTATAATGCCTTTTCCCATTTTGCGAAGGACAGCCTTTTACGCATTTTTAAATTTTTATTTAATTGCTTTTTAAAAAGGTAAAATAGACACCGCACGAATTGTAATCAAAATTTACAAACTGTTTCTTCTGTTTTTTGCTTCAATAAATCTTCCTGGAGGAACATGAAGGCCGTGATGAGTGGTTAACAGAGTGAAGTCATCAATAGGGTTGTGTTAACTCATGCCAAAAACTATAATTGCGATTGAGGGACACTGCGGTATACATCTGAGTTTATGTATCAATCCGACAGCAGCAGTAATTTGATTGGCACTAACTTAACACATGGTGCTTGGTAACATCCAATATCATAACTTAGGCCTATACTGTATATTAAATTTTACATATGAGTATCTGTTAATTTGACAATGTTGTCTAAAGTAACATATTTATCACAGGTTACTCGTCTGTCGCAGTGGTGTATTCTCCGGTATCATCTTCAAATTCGTCAACTAGCCTTGAATTTTTTTTGCTGTGAATCAGTCGATCATATTCCTCTTCATCACTAGAATCCCTGCATCAAAATAGAATTGTGTAATAGAATGAAGCATTGTTAGCAGTAGTAGTTGAAAGTAGGTATACATTCAAAATCGGACCGTGCCTAGTGGCTCACCTAATAGGTTGAATTCCCTTCAACAACAAAAAACAAAAAAAAAACAAACAAACAAAACAAAACACATTCAAGTATAAAAGTCAACACATCACTTTAGGTCTATTTGTCGAAATACTGCCGCGCCCCGACATTCTTTTCCCCACCCCCGCCACAAATATCGATATTCATACGCAATAAATCAAAACTCATCCCAGGTACACTTACCTCTCCTCGCTGAATTCATCAAGTCCAACTATGTCTATCGGCATATAGCATACCAAACAAATGTTGTTTAAATCTGCCATACACTCCAAGCAATAACAACCTGCAAACAAAAATAAAAATGGTTAATTATCAGCAATTCTATCTTCTTATTTTATTTGTTTTTAATTGGTAATTCAGTTAGATTTATATAGTTAGATTTATAGTAGCTCTTTATACTAAGACGGTCTCAAAGTGTGAACTGGCTCTTAAGGCCAACTCAGACAGCGTCGGCCGACGCAGCCCGACGC
>NW_022702824.1:805475-815279 GCF_011630105.1 Anneissia japonica | reverse complement strand
GTAGCGAGGCAGGCGGCATGAGTCATAGTTTGTGTATAGTGTAGCTTTGTGCTGCTGCTACAGCCGGGTGACGGAGGATCGGAACCCAAGAGGCATCGAGTCCATTTCCAGACGATTGGGCCGCCCAAAGTATGGACGATCGTGTCGGTCTAGAAGGCCAGCTCAGACAGTGTCGTACGACTCAGCCCGACGCGATTTTTTTGTTGTCGCGTCGGGCATGCTGTGTGAGTTAAACGCAGACGCTAAGGTTTGCGTCGGGGGCAGTCGCGTCATAGAATATTAAGCATGCTTAATATTTCTCACGACGGCTTAAGACTGTCCCCGACGATAAATCGGGTCGGGCTGCGTCGGCCGACGCTGTCTGAGTTGCCCTTTACAATAACTTGCTTCAGACCCCTAAGGGTCTATATTTGCTGAGCTACCCGGTAAAACGGTACCCAGGCATGGGCTGAATGGATCAGCACATAGGGGTACCCCTCTAATTGTCTCGTGAAAGATGTACTGTGTACTTTAAAGTGCTCATGAGCCAAATTATGTAGGCGTACACATGGGCCTATGGTTTATAGTCCTTATTCGAGAAAACTTGTTCCACCACCAGAACCATAGACTATTGTGCAGTTCGAACCTGCGCCGATATTACGGTCCAATATAGTAGCTTAGAGGGATGCTTCCCCTTCAATATTAGGCTCCTGGTTCAAATCCTTGGGCGTGACAACACAGGATTATTTTATGACGAATGAAAAACATCTCCACTCCCTATCTGCCTGCCATAGGCTAAGTTGGAAGGGTCCACCGTCTATAAATTGTTAAGGCCAGAAAGTCAAATGAAATCCGGGACCCTCTTAATAATTTATCCAAATAAAGCGATGTTCTATGAAGCCATAATATGAGGCTTAAGAGGTGTTGCTTTTAGTCATGAGAAAAAAAGCCTGACATTGACAGGATTTTAATCAGAAATCCTGAGATTGGACGACGGAAAGCATCTTAACGATCACCTTAACAGTCCCATAATTGTAGGCCCAGGATTCCAATCAACCGCCGACCTTCCGTTCCCGGTTTTCTGGGCTTCAGCAAGAAAATGGGGACATAGACTGAGGGTACAGTAGGCTTACTAGTACCATAATGATAATATTTGTTATAACAGTTCAAAATCGGGCCCCAATATCTGTGTCATTATTTAAAACAATTAATTACAATGAACCACCCTAAATGTTTTCAATAATGATGGTACACGCGTAACCCCAATAGGCCTTAAGGATGTACATTCCAGACAGATTATTTAAGCCGGGCACTCAATGCGTCGTATGACGGTCGTACGACCGCCGCACGACGTTCCCAACTCCGCTCTCTGTGAGCGATAGACGACGCTAAATTTTTGGTGGCAGTCTGAATGGATCGTCATTAAAAACGATCCGTTGCGCGCACGTCGCCGCGTTGCGTTCTTTATAGCGTAGCGTAGGCCGACGTCCGTCGTTCGCAGTGAGTGCCCGGCTTTGGGGCCAAAAATCATTATGATATGCTGCCTTCCAACTAGCCGCTACACGCGTTACAAGATCACTCAAGTCAAACCACTTCCAGACCGCAAACAATTAGATTCACTCCAATCCCTTCAGGCTAGTAAATAGCGGCTGTCACTTTTAGTTTGTCCATTAATTAGTTACCGGTAAATTAGGAAAATAGGGGTAGTTTTAAAAGCAGCATGTTGTGCAATTACTGTAAGGTTCTACGTCCAACCCGGGTATCAATTTATTTATTTTGTGTGTGTATGACAACATGGTACCCGAACAGTCTGTCGAAACCCAGTTTGCCGAGTCCATGGCCACTCTGCTGAAACCAAGGTTGCCGAATCCAGTTCATCGAAATCATGTCAATCCTCAGTTTGCTGAAACCCAGTTTCCGAACACATTTGCCGAATCTTGCACTCACCGTCGTACAAACGCACGTCCTACGAATGTACAGCATACTGTGCTTTTGAAAACATAGGCCTAATGGGTGGAACAGGGAGGAGCCGTATTTATATAAACTTGAAAGGTAAATACTGGAAAACGATGCTGTCGTGGGAAAACACACTTGAAAGGCATCTGCATGGCTATCAGATAAAATTAGAAATGAAATGAAGGATTAAGCTTCGTATACCTCTCCCACCTCAACCCTCTACCCCCGTTTCCTGACGCCATGACGAGGTCGTTCGGACCAAAAATAATAATTTGCCTATCAGAATAACGTTGATTGCCAATCCCTAATATTATGGTAAGGTATAAAAACAACAATTTGGGCCATAGGCCTACTAAGCCCTAAAAACTCTTCCCGCAAACCCTAGCAGAGATTTTTTTTTTTTTTTTTTTTTTTTTGCCGCTACCCTGACCGAGCCTCTAGTGGCCCCTTAATTCATATATCCTGTCGGACTTGTTGGACTCCCTGCAGCCACCACTGGCATGTGTGTATAATAGCAGATAATATTTTACTTTCTTTAGGTCTACATTATCAGTGGCCGCTGGCGTACCTATGCGCACTCATGTGGCGGTCCGCAGGACCCCTGACATAGAAATTTTGATTGGCCTATTTAATTATTTTATTCTGCTGATCAAGTTTGTTTTAACAGACCGCTATACGAATACAAAGTGATCGCATCGCGTTGGAATGACTCCTGAATGAATTCTCAACCTTACAGATGCAGTATGGTAAAATAGTGTTCCATCGTGAATGTAAAGCTTTTTGTTAATGTTTCACTGCTTTTAATTGACTCTCGGCAAACTGGGCTTCGGAAAACTGTGATTCATGTTTTTAAGCCGCCGGCAAACTGGCATTCGGCAGAATGGGTTTCGGTAAAGTGGACTCGGTATTCTGGCATTCGGCAAATTGGGTTTCGATCCGATAACATAGGTCTATTACCTGTTTACGTTCAATATTGCATCCGATTATGCTACCGTGATTAAGCTATAGTGTGGTATTACTTTTAAAACAAAGTCATAGACTGATCAAGTTAAAATTATAATATCATGTACTATTCAATCTAGTAGGCCATACCACCTCGCCCCTTTTGGCTCGGTGCTTCGGACGTCGCATTACCCTCGCTACCCAGATTTTTTTTTTTCGTCTAACGAGCAGAATCTGGATATATCGCTTTTCCTACGATCCTCTGAACTACTGTAAAAATAGGGCCTTCAATTGGTTTGTCAGTATCACATGGCCTAAAATGTAAGTCGCACTTTTCCAACTTACTTTTGCACTTTCGATTATCACATTGCCTAAAGTTACTCGAGTCAGTAGGCTTGCCTGGTTTCCCGCATCCTACACAGTACTTCTTCTTCTTCATTCCCATAAACTTAAAGATTGTTCGCCAGAACTTTGAGCTAAAAATAATAACAATTTAGGTAGTTAGAACATTTAATTTAATGTACTACCTTATATTCATATTATTTTCTCATAATGATATTTTTAAAATGTTCAACTTTTAATAATAAGTACTTCAATGCTATATGTAGGCTAGGTTCTGTCTCTTATACACATCTAATCCGCCACTGTGAAAGATAAGTGCAGAAAACAATATTAAGACAATTTGTAATGTTTTCAGTCAAAGAAGGGGATGTGTCCCCCGTTTGTTCCACAACTGTGGATCTAACACTGGATTTATTGTTAACAGTTAGTAATATTCAAGCTAAGTTAGTATAATAGTGACGATGATTGTTTAGGACCATATCTATTTGGAATACAACACCCCTATTGTAACATACTACTATGGGAACATATTTATTAAGGAGACACTTAGTTTTGGGTTCCGAAGGTGTCCCCTTAATTGGGGTTCTACCTTCATCTTTAAAATTGTTTATTTGTGCCCTTACTTTGCTGCTATTCTATCGCAAATGCTAATTTTCTCTATATCTTCTGATGAATCCATACGAACTTTCATCTGCTTTCGTAAATATTTCAGAAACCCGCCGCGTTTTTTCAATATGTTATTGTACAGCCAGACGACCCTCTGCCGTTCTCTGTGTGGGTAGTAAAATGATGCAATAAAACGGCGTAGGCGTAGACCGTATGCTTCAGTAAAAACCATAACCAGTGTCATGGCAAATATTATACCTGTAAAAATTTGAATAACATACAATTTATAAATATGAATAAATAATATAAATAATTATTGATTCATTAAATGATAATAATTAATAATTAATTTAATATAAAGCATAGGTTTTTTTGCATTATGCACTACACAAGAATAAATATTATTATGTTGAATATTAAGCCTATTATTACATATTTATGTAACAGAAGAAAAACGAAGTTGAATGCAGATAATTTCGAATTGCAAAATATTAGTGTTAATGTTTATAATTATGAATTAATTATACAATGAGAACACTAGAGGGCAGTATATGATAATAAATAATATTGATAAGTACGTGCTTGTTTAGCGCCCGATATACATAATACTCATAGTCTACATATTGTATCTAATAAATATAATATAATTTTAGATATAAAATAGTTGCAGTATAGATATGTTAATAACTTTTCAATTATAATTTTTAACAGTTTTACTCTCGACTGATTGGTTGTTGTTTGGCTGGTTGATTGGCTAATTGATTGATTGACGAATTGAGTGATTGATTGACTGAATGAATGAATGGAAATGAATGAATAAAAGTATGATTGATATATGGGTGGTGTTAGTTACCTGGTTGGTTAGTCTTGCTTGATTGATTGGTTCATTGACATATAGACTGTGTTGTTCAATTGATGGCGGTGGGTTTAGTTACCGTATCTTCATTAGTTTTTTTTGTTTTTTGTTTTTTTTTTACTCAGTGACAATTTAAAGGTCGTAACATTTCTAACTAAGCACAGAGCAGGGACGGATTTGGTGTGGGGCTGAGGTGATTCAAACCATCTGACTTTTTGGCAGCCCTGCCCCAACCATCCTTCCCACCTCCTTATGAAAAATCCTGGATACGCTTCTGCAACGGTCCTTGTAGAAAAAATGCATTCGGACCAAGATTCAAACCCATCAGTTAGGAGCCTACATCTTACATTGTTAAATCTGAGGTTATGAAGTACCTATTGTTTCGTAAGAACCAACGTTTGGTGGTTTCGGTTGTGGAAGACATTCTGTTACGTCCAAACTAATATTCAGTTGGCTCATTGATTCAAAAGACTCCACAAGACGTCGGTAAACATTTGCAATCACTCCGTCCCCTTCCACCTTTACTTCAACAAATGCAGGTTCTGAAAGCAAGACAACACATAACATGATTTAAAAGGTAATATTATGTCATCACTTTTATCCATATTCATCTGTCTGTGTCTGCTGTAAAGTAAAGGTAAATGTTAGATTATTAAATTAGTGGGTCCTGATTTGTTCTTATTGGTGCAGCCCACCACTATCGATTAATGAGCTGGAATATTTTTATTTAAAAAAAATGAATTTATTCAATATCATCTTATAAACAATCAGACAACAACTAAACATGAAATGATCATGTCCCAATAGAGCACAGGCATATCGGGCGGATAGGCCTAATTCTAAAATTGCGAAAAAGACAATTATTCCATAGTGGTCCCCTACATGAACTGACTAAAATTAATTGAAAAACACGAGTACTTTTTCTCTAACAAAATTCAACGTTTTGTTTCTTACTTTCTAGTTCTATTTTAATGTTGGCGTGCTTTCGGATGACGGTAAGAAACCAATGAATGAAGGAATCGGTGCCAATTATCATGCCGGTATAGAGGGCGTGGGTACACCAGATCACCAAACCCATCGCAAACTTGCGCTTTTCTGGTTTTGCCATACGGAGCGAAGCTGTAAAATTGCAAAATATATCTGTTATATTATAAAACGTAGAACACATACATAAACATAAGCCATCAAACAATAGTTTATATACTGTACCTATATACACATATATTTTAACAAATTTGAAATAATTCCTATGAAATATTATATTTCACAAGTGTCAATACTAGCAACGAAAAATATCATGTCGGCCGTTTTTATGTGTGATAACAGAACCTAAAATCGAGGTAAGGCTAGGCCTAGCCAGAAGCGTTGGATAGGCTAATGTTTTCGGGGCCTACGATATTTCTTCTCACGACCTATCGCAAAATCAACATGAAAAATTCATCCGCATTTATTTTTTGTGTGGAACACAAAAAAAAATCAAATTTCAGCCTTATTTTACATTTTTTTTTATTCTTAGGAATGTCTAAATTCAGTTAAACTAGTAATTCCGTATTATATTTATAAATCTTTATAACATTATACAAAAATTAGATTTTTCTTAAAAATTGAAATTTTGCCGGGAATGGGGCTTTAAGGTGATGATGTGATATTGATGATGAAGATGATGGTGATAATGATGATTTTGATAATGAAGATAGCGATTGTGATTGCTATTATGACGACCGTAATAATTAACTGTTTAGCTGTTCAATAATAATTCCATATGCAACGCTTTCGTACTTTACAAACAACCATATGAAACTGAGGGATAACAGTTGGTTGGTGAAGCGCAATAAGCCTCGAAATTGTTTGGTACGAGCTTTGATTTCCTCCGCCATACTTCCGGTAATATTATCAATTGAGCGTGAAAAGTTGTTCTCCAAGTTGAACTCATGATCCAGCTCGATTTTAACATAAAATACGTCTTTGATCTTTTGTATCACTTTCGAAGCACCTAATAAAACATGAGATTATAAAACAAATGATTATTTGCATTCGATGTCAAAACTATCATACACAGTGGAGTCCTAAAGTTAATTTTAGTCTTGTTGAATGTAATCAGCAGGGAAAATATTTGCGGCAAAGTTGACTGATTTGGCGGCTACTAATTTAATTATTATATTTTTTTTAGGCAATGACGATATAAAACAGTTATGGTTGCCGAGAGTACAGGCACTATCATAGCGCCTCTCAAGCCAAACGAATTCGCCCGCGCTTGCCTTCTTAGGCTAGACCTATGACGGTCGTTGGCAGTCGTAAAACGTGTTTTGTGCGCACTGGTGGGGGTGGGGGCTGAACGATCAGATACTTAAATATAAACGCACCACACTGATGGTAAAATATTCATTAGTGTTGATCTCATTTCTAAACTTCACAATTAAGCATGCTTGTATTTCCACGGCATGCAACTTACCTTTAGATACAAAGCTTGCTATCTTGCCAGAGATATGGCACAACAGTTTTCCAACTGAAAATAAAGAATAAACGTTGATTCTGCACATGTAAAATTAATTCAGCTCGTTCAAATGAATACTTTATATACGATCTGATTTTGTTTAGTTTATTGTGAACATGCAATATGCAAAAAACCGCAGACACAGAGACAACTTTTTTTTAAAATAATATTAGTTGGGTATGGGGGCAGATCTCTACACTGGTGGTAATTAAAGATGATAAATATTTGAGAAAAGCGTATATCTTCATCGAGATTTGAACCCAAGTCCTTCCGTTACCCGGTCGGATACCCTACCAACTGAGCTATAAGGCCAAGTGGTATACATAACAAAATATAAATTATAAGATTTCTATTGAAGACAGAAAACACACTAACTGGGTACTGTGATTCACTTATGCATTACATTGATATGTCTATAAGACAAACCAGTTCATATTTGCTTTTGATGTTTTAAAAAACAAATTTATATTATGTAACTGAAACATTTAAGTAGGAGATTGTTGAACCACATAATACAATAATTACGGTAACCTTTCTCCACTGTCAATCAAACTTAACTACTGGCCAATCAGGTCAGAGTAAGTAATACGCGCTTGTCAAACAAACACGCGTGTTGTCCCACAAACTCACGTGTTAAGCGTACCGGTACGTTAACGCTGTCGTTTTGTAGGACCTCAGCAAGAATTTGGGGCTTGCGGATTAATAGGCTCCATGATTATACGCTTATTGATATTAAATTAGTAGTTTAGTTGACGCTTTGGATATAATAATAATTAAGCTAAAAACACTAAACTGTAACTTAATCATACTTTAGGAAAATACTTCTCACTTGAATTAAATGTTACCTTTGATAATCCCACAAACAGGTTTAGCAATATCCACTATATTACATGCCCAATCAAAAATCTTCGGCGCCTTTTTTTTGCAATTTCTTTTTCCTTTAAGTAAACCATTGTAACACGCCCTCTCTGGTTTTCCAAACTTTTCGTTACATCTTTTAACCGTATCTTTCATCCATTCATAAACACTTCTCGTTATACCGCCTAAAAATCAAAATATACAACATTTTTAACTTCATTGATGGTAAAGTTTAGTTGGAGGCGAGTTTGCTAACGGGCGAGTGTGTTTAAGGTGAGAGTTTGTTAGGGAGAGTTTCTAGGGGTGGTGGTGGGCGACTTTGGATGTTCAGGGGGCGAATTTGAAAGGAGGCACGTTTGTAGTGAGTTGGTAAGGGGTAAATTTGCTAGAGGGAGGGAGGGACTAGACTGATAATTATTTACTGGATAAAGATTCCTTACATTATACACTGTAACAACAGTGTGGAGAATTTAAACACAAAGCTTTACGCTATTTTCCCCACTTCCGTTGACACATTTTAAAAGCTAAACGTATTATGTGAGGTGTATAGCATCAGGTAGTTTTGATATCATGATTACAAACACTTAAACGCATCTTGATGGTGATGGTGTCGATGGTGAGGTTTATGGCAATAATAATGATGATTATGGTAATGATAGGCCTAATGATGATTTTGATTTGATACCGGTACTCACCTATAGAGTCAAGTGCTTCCTGTACTACCTCAAATGCGTCCCTGATCTGGTCGGTAACTTCCTTCACCTCCTGTATCGTATCATTCAAACGATTGAAGATTACTTTAAAAAAAATAAAGCAATTAAAAGGCATTATTAAAAGAAATATCAATAATGATTTTAGGCTTATATATTATTAATGTTAGATCATTATTATACAGTTCGCTCTCCAATGCGAGACCCCTTTAACACCATTTTTACACTTCAAGCAAAACTCCGGACACAACACAAAACCACTTTTTAAAATTACCATTATCTTCAATCTGTTACACAAAGCTAACCCTCTAATTGGAGACCGAAACCCTGAGATCATCCCACACGTCCAGCTCCCAAAGGTGGTGTAATCATCATTAGAGGCCTATCATTTTATCAATTATCAATATCAGTAATCATTATACTATAGGCCTACCTGTGATTAATATTATGATTGTTGTTTAAAACAATAAAAAAAAAAAGAAAAAAAGAAAAACATACCAGCAAGTGGAGCAGTGGCAAGTTCGAAGAGTTCCTTTGTTTGATTGGCTGCAAGCTGCGCACTGCAGAGTTGGCTCTGACTCGCTATATCCAGGTTGATGGCCAGGTTAGCCATAGGACCAGACATCACTAACATGAAACCGTATGCCATGAGAATAGTTCGCCCTTTACCTGGGAATGGAAAGTAGAAAGCAAAACATTTAATTAAGGTCCTCTTGCCCAGAAAAAAAAAAATATATATTATGATTCTTGATATAACGTGACATCACTATGGTCGGAATGTACGACACAGCCGATAAGTTAAATCTTTTCACACGTCTGACGTAGTCTGGCTATTGTTTAGTTTTCAATCAATCACCAGCAAGACTCTCCAAACAAAAACATATAATTAGTTCACTGTTTTGGGATTTCTGCAGATATTATTCTCCTGAAAACGATTAAAGCAACTCAATCGAAACTTCGAGATATTCTCAACCAACAACAACAGTTCTTTTCAGAACTATCTATGTGGTGTACCACAAGCATATAAGTTAAATCTGCCTAACTACTGGGCTAGTTATGAC